>NW_003307608.1:25627-27176 GCF_000143455.1 Volvox carteri f. nagariensis
ACCTGGTGGCGGAGAGGGAGAGGGAGGAAGAGGAGCAGGATAACACAAATACAAGTGTAGACATGGGTGTGTGTATGTACGTATGTATGTATATATGTATGTATGTATGTATGTATGTATGTATGTATGTATGTATGTATGTACATGTTACAGACCCGTGGACGACCACCGTAACTCTTTAGGAAAATCCCCAAACACAATCACACGCACACACATATATACATACACAAACACATCCTTTTTGTGAAAACACCTTTGCCTCAACTACCTACCTACCTACAGACAGACAGACGTACATACACACACAGAGGTCCGCGCACCTCCAAGTAATTGGGTGCTCGTCGCTTGAGCCGCTCAATGTCGAACCGCACATTCTTCTCCGCGTCGTGCCAGTCCTGTGTGTGTGTACGAGTGAGCGTACGTCAGTAAGTGGGTGTGTGCATGTGTGCATGTATGTATGTAGGGTTTTAGGGTTTGCACAAAGTCACCAACATTCCGGACCGCCGACGTGCAAGGCGCTAGCTGCCCACCCCCCCCAAAGGTGTTTGTGCAAGTAGAGGGGGAGGGGGATTTGGGGGTAAGACGAACCACATGTTGGGTTTTTTTGGGGGGGGAGGTTTGGAACCAGACGCCAAAGTCCGGGAGGGGGTCGGGGGAGGGCCGTGGGAGAGAGGTGTACGGCAAATATATCTGGACATGTAAGCGAAACAACCACCCAGGGAAATAAAGGGTGTGAGTGTGTGTGTGTGTGGGGGGGGGCCGGGGTGGTGGTGTGTGTGTGTGGGGGGGGTTACGTAGGGGCACGTACGTACGACAAAACTCCTCCTTCCACAAAACCTTCAACACCTCCCGCAGGCCAACAACAGCAACACACATGTATGTAGTGGCGGCTCGCGGCTCACATACGCGCGAACACATATACACATGAATATATACATACATTCATACATACACTCATACGAACACACACTCATACCTTGGCGACCAGGCAGCAGGTGGCGATGTTGACCACGCGGCGGATAAACGCTCGCTGCATGTTGAGCGCAAAGGCATAGCACTCGTCCACCAGATCCTCCTCCTCAATCACGTAACTGAATCAGGCGGTTAACAGTTGACAGTTAGGAGGGTTTTGCCGCGAGTTACACAGTAGCATGAAAAAAATGACTATTTCAAACCGTTTAATTTACGTTGACAACAGTTCCTCAGGGCCTTCACAGGCCCCGGGGGGGCTTCCTTGGTTTGGGACCCTAGTTGACAGTTAGCGGTTAATTTGCGGTTGATGCTCCCCCTCCCCCTCCACGCTCTCCACTGTCGCTTTCCCCTCCAACCCGCCCTCCCCTCCCCTCCACCCCCTCAAGGTGCCGAGGTCCTTCACAACCCCCCCTGCTTCCTACCTTGGGGTTTCCTTTCGTAACGAGGCCCCCCCCTGCTCCCTAGTCCCCCCCTGCCCCCCCCCTCGCAACCGATTTCAGACATCAACGTCACTTCGTCATCCCGAGGTCACAGTCGTCACAGTCGCCACGGACGCCTTTCGGTCAGTTTTTACGTT
>NW_003307608.1:27814-28882 GCF_000143455.1 Volvox carteri f. nagariensis
GGCGGCAAGTGTGTTGGNGGAGGGGGCGGTTGGGAGGGGTTTGGGCGGTTGGGGGGGAAAAAGGGGGGGCAAAAGTTAAGGGAAGGGGGGTTTACCAAAACAAACACCACACGGACACACCTCAACCTCAACCCACTTTTCGTGATCATCATTATCATCATCATCATCATTATTATCATCGGGGGACTGGGCGGCGACTGCCATCCGCACACATCCACTTCGCAAAATTATTCACTAAGAATAATTAATTATTTTATTTATTTATTATTTTTATTTAAAATTTTATTAATTATTTTATTCCTTGTGTTTGGCACAACACGAAATTGTAGTCGCTATCCTGCGGTGTCCTCCTCCTGTGTGTGGAGGGGGGGAAGGTAATATTGGAGTCCTGGCGCCCGTGACCGACCGACCGACCGACTGATGCAGTACATCTCTTACGTCCTGTAAATTTCACCCTCGCCGCCACTCCTTTACACACACATACGTACATACATACATACATACACACGCACACCACCCGACCATCCCAACCCCTCAATGTTTCTGCACCCAGTCTGCACTTTCTGATTTCTCACTTTCTAATGACTTTATGAAATATTATATTTTACACACCAAGGAGGACCACACTGCTTCCCGCTTGTAAAAGAACACGTCAGTATATAGTTACGTCATATTAATAGACACATGTTCATAGACATATTTACGTTGTATAAACAAACGTGTTTATGCTCCACAAAAAGCATGTTAGGGTTTTTGGCACTTGGTCGCCCACCAGTTGCCCCCAACCTCCTTTCCCCCCCGCCCCCCCCCTCACCACATTGCCGTCCTTGTTGTAGTACTTGGCCACTCCGTAGATGGCCCAGGCGTTCATAATGGCCCACGTCGTGACAAAGTAGTAGAAGAACACAGTGCGCCAGGGCTGCAGTACAACAAACGCATAACAATCGTACAAGTCAGTAAGTGCATGTGTAATAAACTGTTTACTTAGCTTTTCCTTGATAATAATATTATTGGAATCCGGGGAGAATGTATACGACGCGGCGGAAGAAACAACAAACAAACAAGGAA
>NW_003307608.1:29093-34493 GCF_000143455.1 Volvox carteri f. nagariensis
GCCCCTCCAAACACACACACACATACACACCGACTGACAGATAGACAGACACACCGCACCTCGTAGTTTTTCCAGTCCACCAGGATCCGCATTGACAACAACCGGAAATACCTGACAACAGAAAACAGAAAAAGAAACAGAATCAGCGGTTGGGAGGGCGGTTAGATGACCTTTGTAACCTTAGTGAACAATGGAAAATGGAAATTAACACAACGCACCAAAGTAACACCGGAGAATTTACAGTAAAAATAATAATAAGCCAGTTTAGGATCAAGTGTAAAACCCTAGGCTTAAGGAACTATAAGGGAGCCCCCCTTCATGGAGGGCGATACCACCCAACTTCCCCCCCTCTCTCTCCACCCTCTCTCTCCTCCCCTTCCACCCCCCTCTCTCCCCCCCTTCTCTCCCCCCCCTCCGCACTCACATGAACTTCCTGATGGTGTAGTCGACCGTGAACGACACCAGGATGATGAGGGTGATGAGGGGGTAGATGATGATCAGCGCCTTCACCAGCGGCAGCCAACTGCGCGTGTAGCTGCCGCCGCTCTTCCACGCGCGTTCCTGGTTCTCAACCTGTCGGTCACCGGTGGGTAGTGGCGGGGGGGGGGTAGCGGGTAGTGCGAGTGGGTGTGGAGCGGTGGTGGGGTGATGATGAGGGTAAGAAGACGAACCACTGAACCACGATTGAAGCAGGTATGGGAAAATGATGGGGGTTAATGGGGTGGATAGTGGTTCCACCGGACACTTCAGATACATCTACATCTACACAACCACAATTATAATTATCACAAATAATTACCCCCGATGTATCCGATGTTTCCTTCCTGAAAGACATACAGACATACAGACAGGCCTTACCCACATGCATACACACCCACCCTGACTTACATCTATCAATTCGGGTGAGTGGGTCCCATCATCGATGTTAAGTCCCCCACCGGGAGCAGTGAGGAGGTGTCCGAAGGAAAGAAGGCGCCGGAAGGGAAATGCCAACATATGCCGAATAGTGTATGTGCGTGTGTGGGGGGGGGGGGTCGGAGGGGCGGAGGCGCCGTCGTCATCATTATCATCATCATCGTCATGTGCGTCATCATCATCATTACAAGGTCCAAATCAGCGTTGCCGTACATTGTCGTACGTGTATGAGGTCGAGTCGAACATCGGGATGTAGTCGGGATTCGGGTCGAGGCGGACACCGGGGTTGGGGGGTGGGGGGGGTGGGGGGGGTGAGCGCACGGGGGCTTTCATAACCCGCAATTAAGAAAACCCTGGGCAGCCTGTAGACTAAAACCGTGTAAAGGCCACACTTCCCTCACATCCCCCCAATGTGCGACAACTCCTCCCCCCCCACACACACAGACACACGTACATACATACACGTGCACAGACACACACACACACATAATCCTTGCACCGCTCCACATCCATCGGTCCCGCGGAAGGTATGTCGTACGACAAAAAGTACGGCATCCCTCTCCCCTTGCACCTCCCTTTCGTTTCCGAGCAGCATTATTAGACGCCTGGTTACGAGTACACGTCACTCCACACAGAGAAGGAAAGGGGCCCCTAACCCCTACCAGCAGTAGATCATAACCCCTAAGTAGGTCATATAATCATTAGGTCATAACCCCTAGTACTCGCTCACATATTGCGATGAACATGACCACAGTTGCCTGCGCCACCAGGTACACTCCACTGAGGATGTCAACCAGGTAGGCGTGCCACTGCAAACACAAAGGAAAGGTGTTGCGGCGGGTGTGTGGGTGTGTGTGTGGATGGGGAGAAAAGACTAACCACGAGCGAGTGAAAAGTGTGTTGGCGGGGGGGGGGGCAGCCATAACGGGAATGAGAATATGGGGTTGGGGCTGGGGTTGGGTTCATCTTTCATATATGTCTGTCTGTCTGTATATGTAAATGTATGTATGTATGTTATGTAGATACAATGCAAAATGTCAACTGTCTCTACAACTGGCACATCCAATGGAGGGATGGGGACAGAGGTATGAATGATATATGGTCAGGAAGGGCTTGGAGGTGGTGGAGGTGCTTCTGGACTCTCCTGCCGGGGCTTTGGTACGTCTGCTAATAATGCTTCAATCGCCTCTAAACAGCACTCGATTTGCAACAACAACAACAACGAAAACAACAACAAAAACAGCAACCGACATTCCAACCGACTGCCACCGGCTGTGACCCACCTTGGGTACGTCAAACGGTAACGGTACGAGCTCGTCCCCCTGAAGGCCGTACACATCGTCCACGTCGACTGGATTCATCACAATGTGCCTTGCGAGAGTTACAGAAGGGAGATATGTGGGGAGGGTGGGGACGTTGGGAATGAATAAGATGCACATGACATATGACATATTAATCGTAGATTAATGAGTTGATTAAAAAATATTAGCCGAGTTAAAGAAGAGAGGAGGTAAGCAGGGGTCCCTGCTGTGTGTTTGGTGTGTGGTGCGTGTGTGAGAGAGGGGGTGACGCTCATCCCCTCATCCCCTTCGTTCTGGCTGTGGCTGTGGCTGCGCGTGCTTTGGCAAACACGGCGTCAGTCCCAGCCTCTGGAGATGCATCGACTGGACGCTCAAGTCCCAGCCCGTGCGAGCGTGAAGGAAGGAGTGGTAAAGGAAGGAAATTGCTGCTTGTGTTCGTCCCGTACGGCTCCGTACTGTTCCTTTTTAATCGTTTATCATTTAAGAAGCGCGGGCCACAGGACTACAGGACGACGTTCCAAAATTTCACATATCCTTGTGCCAGATGCCAATTCCGTACCTGAGCTTTCCCAGGTAGTCATCGCCGGTTGCATGCTCCTGCTTTTCACCCTCGACCTCCTTCGCAGCAGCGCCGAGCTGACCTCGCTTCGCAGTGTCAAGATGTGCCATTCGATCGTATTGCGGGGGGATGACCTCAAAGTAGGGACCTGAAAGGAAGCGCTTAAATGCGCCTTCACAGAGGGCGCATTTAAGGAAAGACGATAGGAAATTTCATAAAAGGCCATGTGGAAGTTCAAATTCGTGATGATAAAATTTGAAGGGGGCTCTGCTTGAGTGTGGCAGTGCCGTTGGACAATTGCTACTTGACCGGAGGGTTAAGCAGCCGGTACTTGACCGGAGAGCTAAGCAGCCCGGCATCGAAAAGTGGAAATTGTCATTGTTATGAAGTGTGCATGCCGGCTTAAAAACATGCACACGACAAGGCCAACACGACCTCCCGGCATTACTATCTGTGCAGTTTTCCGAAAAAGCAAGACCACGAACTGCGTAAGCGAGTTAGTGCATCTACAGTGAGAGATGTAATGTGCGGATGAAGTAGTCTGCTACGTTGCCTGGCCGCAAGCGATAGCAACAGACAGCTTGGACGAATCTACGCAATAACGGAAGGCCGCACACCTGGCTTCGGCTGTCCATCCTTCTTAGCTACTTTCGCTGTTTCAGCTTCGGCAGAATGTTGTTTCTCAACATCACGGTCAGGGCCGTCGTCGGCCATAGCTGAGCTGCTCAAGCCTATGGGAAGTACAGCAAGGAATAAGCCCGCCTCCAACTCGACGCAAAATCGCCTCAAAATGTTATGGTTGGCAACGGTTACTAGTGTTACGAGCGCTGGACAACGGTATCAGCTAGAAGAATAAGGTGCACACCATCTGCGGCATCCTACGATATGCATTCCACTGTGAATGTTGAATACCATTTCTCACCTAAAACATATTACAGACTAGAATTCATCGCCGTACGATTTCAAATTCCGTAGTCGGGAGCATCGGATCCCCACGCTATCCACATCAGCAAAGTTGCTACAGTATACAATTGTAAAATACCTATTGTATAGTTAGCATCGCCAGCATGCACATAGAAGAAAAGCGAACACTTGACCATGTAGGCTTGCGTTTACGAACCGGCAATTGTCATCCGTCCGACTAGCAGGTATTTCACCGCGATGGGCATTCTACATCCATCCATAAACGCAGTAGATTCGAACATCCGAACAAACCCAATACACTGCCAATTTCCTGGGGGCTCACGACTGACTATTCGGCTGCGCCGCAGCACGGTTGCGGCCCACAACCATTTTCACGCGCTCCCAGCAAGCAGTGCATCCCCCAAAATCCCAAACGACATGGCAGATCTCTCAACGCCCCAGACAGCACTTGCCACCGTAACCGGCACTACCACGGTGGTTTCGGAGCTGCCCCTCCATGGCACAACCCACAGCCATCCCCACTCCATGGCAGACCCATCCCCTCTTCCGCCGCCGCCGCCGCAAGCAACACAAACACACACGCCAACGTCCCGCTACCCCTTCCCCATCTCAACTCTGGAGCGCGCCCTTCAAATCCCCCCCCTGGACCACCAAATCGGCGCCCACGTGTGTCATCTGATCGTACACCGGGATGGTCTCGCATCGGAGGTGCTCGCGGAGCAGTTAGACGTGCCGCAGGTGTGTGTGTATGGCACAGGGTTTTTTCCCCGTCTTTTTTGGAGTGAGGGGTACTGTACTTCGACTGCGTTCGTGGGGAGGCAATCGCAGTGGCACCATTCCAACTGGAAAAGTTGGAACTGCTTCCACACCTCCATCAATCACCATCAATTTCAATCACCACCACCACCACCACATCAGTTCCCACGAATACAGGTGGTGATGCTATCACCACCATCGCAGCCATCACAGCCACAATTTCCGGCGCCCTTCCTCTTTTTCCCTGCCTCCACTCCCACCCTGCGTTTCCCCCCCCCCCAAACCCCCGGGGCTCCAACCCCCCCGGGGTTCCCCCCCCCTCCTCGGCCGCTCGGCCCGGAAGGAGCTGATGGTCCGGTTGATTTGGTTCGGAGCCGTGTACTACTGTCCGGTGCCGCCACTGCCGCCGCCGCCGCCGCCACCCGCCGCCGCCGCCGCCGCGTCTCTACCTCCTACGGGAGGTCGGCAACAACAGCAATTGCAGCAGCAATCACAGCAGCAGCAGCAGCAGCAACAAGCACGAAAACAGAAAGAGGAAAAACAACATCGAGGGAAGGAGGAGGAGGAGGTGGCGATTGAGGGAACAGACATCCAGACAATTCGCCAAAGGGCAATAGCCAAATGGGGACGACACGTGAGTACGGCAGTACGACATTATGGGTACGGCAGTAGAGAAGATGCGGAATGGGTGGGTTGGATGGATGGGGGACTTCTGGGGTTACAGCATTTCCAATTATTCCCCCCCGCGTTACTCCGCACGCGTACGACATCACATTTTTTCACATGCTGCCATTTTATCCAGTCTATTTATTTTTTTATAATTAATTTTAATTTATTTCTATCTCACAACTGCAATTCCTTCCCCTCTCCCGCCTCTCCCAGGTTTCAACCCTGCTACCCCCCCCCCCCCCCGCCCAACCCCCATACACATACACACACACCTCC
>NW_003307608.1:34714-37709 GCF_000143455.1 Volvox carteri f. nagariensis
GAGGGGGAGGGGGAGGGAGAGCGGACGCATCAGAAGCATCAGCAAGCTAAACTGGAGCAGTCCCCGCAGCAGGGAGGGCAGGAGAGTGGCGGTGGTGGTGGAGGAGGAGGAGGAGGAGGAGGGAGTACGAAGAGGCGGCTGTTGGCGGTGCGGTCCGATCACGTGGTGGTGAACAAACCGCCCGGACTGCAGGTACGACATCCCCCCCCTCTACCCCACCTACTTTCTTTGGGAGAAGGAAGAGGTTTGGGACACGTGTGTGTGTGTGTGTATTGGGGGTTCTTGGTTTGGGATAGGGAGAGACGGTCAGGAGCGCAATGGGGAGGCGGGAGGGGGCCCCGAGAGGGGGAAGGTCCCGTCTTGTTGGTTCTTCACTCCGCTCTGTGAATGACGTACAACCTCGTCTGACGTACAGACGAGCCTGTCGTACACGTACATTATACACACACGCTTTCCCTGGGACCTGTCGTACATGTACCACAAGACAATGCTGCCGCCTCCTCTACACCTATCAACCCGAAACTCCCCTCCCAGAACAAAGTTTCATTTAAGATACGCACTTGCCGTATTTAAGCGCACATACATACATACATACATACATACATACATACATACATACATACATACATACATACATACATACATACATACATGTGTCACAGGTGGCCCCCACGGTGGACAACGTCCAGGAGTCCCTTCCGGCGGTTGTGGAGAAGGTAATGTATGTTGTGTGTGCGTGTGGGTTGTGTGTGTGTGGGGGGGGGGAAGAGGGGTGTGAAAAGGGAAAGGCGGGAGGGGCCGTACGCGAGTGAGGGGGTCTTAGGTGACCCGGGGGGGGAGGTCCTAGGGTTTGGCAGGTGGTCTAGTGTTGGGTTGTGGGTGAAAAGAAGGGGGAAAGGGCTCTGAGTCCCCCGGCACCCGGCACCCCGCGAATCAGCCTCCCGCATGAACTCTAGTTCAGTACTGGCGGTGCTCTAGCAGTGTAGCAGTGTAGTGCAGCATAACGTAGTGTAGTGTAGTGTGGTGTAGTGTGGTGTAGTGTGGTGTGGTGTACTGTAGTGTGGTGTAGTGTGTAGCGTTAGAGCACCACAGGGTGGTGTGCCCCACCTGGCCATGAAGCCTATCTTCTTTCATGGCTTGCAGTTGGGGTCTTTTTCAGTTTCACTGTTGTACACTTGGGGGCTTTTCGTGAAAGCGCTTTCCTCACCTGGAGTTGCGTACCTGCTGCTGTACGGCACTGTGACACTGTCCCAGCTTCCGTCGTACACACGCCAAAAATATGGTGATATTTACATAAACTTTAAATCCTTATAAAGCAATTTATATTATGTTTTATGTTTTGTGTTACACTCAGCAAAGCGCCGCGAATCCCCCTCCGGTCCCTCCGGTACTGCTGGGTTGCCATTCACACGGGTATTATATGTGCGAGTGTGTCGGTCATTTTCCAACAGTTGGCCTAGCTGGTTTAAATTTTTATTATTATTTTTATGTATTTGGATTGTTGCCTGATTAGGCTCTCTCCCTGGAACCTGGCTCCCTGCACCCCGCGCACCGCCTGGATGCTGGTACGGAAGGTGTGGTGGTGCTGGCGCGTGGTGCGGCGTTTGCCAGCTACTTCCGGGGCCTTATGGGCGATAAGGCGAAGGTACGAATGCGCGTATGTACGGTGGGTTATATACTCGTGTGTGTAGGGGTGTGTGTGTATGGGATATGTAGACGTGTGCGCATATCCTTGACAGCATGCGAGCAGGCTGGTATGCGATTCCTGGTGAGTGTGTGTCTGTATATATGTGTATTCGCATATATTTTTACTTATGTATGTGTGTACGTATGTATGTACGTGGGTGTTTAGCTGCTGCCTCCGTGCATGTGTACCCCAGCAAGTGATTTTGCCGTACCCGCCGTACATAGCTTGGCACGTGTCAAGTAAGTAGCGGCACGTGTACGTATCGGTGTACGACATGTAGGTGTCAGTCACATGTCGGCCCTCCGAGCGCCACCAAGTCAGTGCCGTTTATAAACTGACATGTGTGCCCCCGGCCTTGGTTTCCTCCCCTCCCTCCTCCCCGCCCTCCTCCCCGCCCTCCCTCCTCCCCTCCCTCCTTCCTCCCCCCCTTCCTTCTCCTCCCCTTCTTGCCGATGCACTTCTCGCCCATCATACACACATACACATATAGGGTTTACATACGCATGTATGCACATGTGCTGTTTTCCTTCCGCCGCGCTCTGCCATATACAGCATGCCGTACGCAAGCAGTACAAGTGCCTTGTACGGCGGCCCCCTCCTCTGGGTCCCCTCGTCCACTGGATCTTAGAGGACCAGCGTCAGGCGGGTGAGACGGCTCACTCCGTGGTGGTGGCGGAGGGGACTCCGGGGGCGGCGAGATGCGAGCTGAGGGTGGAGCAGGTGGGTCGAGGTGGTTAAGGGTGGTTAAGAGGTGGTTGCGGGGAGTTGTGTGCTATGTGCATGTGACTTCCTACATTAACCTGTAAGTATGTACTTCTCGCGGCTTGCAGTTCATTTTGACACACATATACGCACACACACACGAGCGTCATGTCCCCCTCACCGGCCCCCACACACTGTGGGGTAATACACACACGCACACACACACACGCACACACACACGCACACACACACACACACACACACGCACGCACACACACACACACACACACACACACACGCACGCACACACACACACACACACACACGCACACACACACACACGCACGCACACACACACACACACACACACACACGCACGCACACACACACACACACACACACGCACGCACACACACACACACACACACACACACACACACGCACACACACACACACACACACACACACACACACACACACACGCACGCACACACACACACACACACACACACACACGCACGCACACACACACACACACACGCACGCACACACACACACACACACACACACACACACGCACACACACACACACACACACACACGCAC
>NW_003307608.1:41543-42766 GCF_000143455.1 Volvox carteri f. nagariensis
TGGATCACTGGGGCCAGCGGAGTGAGTGCTTGTAATACTGCGTGGTATGAGTGGAATCGGGTGGCGGGGTCCGAATTTAGGCGCCGTAGACTGTCACCTGTTGTTCTGCGGAGAACTGCCAGGGCGATTTTTGCGGCCTCGGGGCTGTCCACGGGGACACCGGCCATGTCCAGATTGTGCCGCATTAGGATGTCCCAGCCCACTATGTCTGCCCGGGGTTCCTTGGGATCGAAGGTGGGAAAGTCGCGGGCGATATGCAGGAGGTTTGGCGTTGAATATGGTGACCGAGGGTGGGCGAAGCTGGGAACGGGGGCGTAGGCTTGCGAGGGTCCAGGATGTGGCTGCGGTAGGGTCGGCCATGGGGTCGAGTTCGGAAGGTCGGCCACGGTGGCGCGGACGGCGGTGGCGATGGTCTCCTGAAGCGAGGGGACGTATGGTTCGGTGACGGAGGTGGTGGGGACGGAGTCGACGATGGGGACGGTAGGGACGGGGTTGACCATAGGGGGGATGGGCGTGAGCGTCGTAAACGGAGACGCGTGGACATTACTCGGGAGTTCCACGGACCGCGAACGGGATCGGTCGCGGTTGGCGTCCGTGGGAACGAGAGCCATCGGGGAAGATGAAGACGAAGACGATGGCGCGATGGCGCGACGACGCGATGATGACGAAGATGAAGAGCTCGGCGAGGAGGATCACCTAGGCTCTGATACCAATTGAAAGGGAACCAGGCCACACCTAACAACTGGGAAGCGTAAGCCGGCTTTACTTGCCGAAAAACTTGCGTAGGCACAGATGATCGGATTTCAAACTCAACTTAGACTTACAATGTTCATAACTTGGTCCGCTTAAATAGTCATATTAGCGCGCCATAACCTCACACGTTGTACACGCAAGTTCAAGCTCCACTAGCTCCGAAGATACGACATGGTTTCAGAAACGCGCGTTAACGAACTGCAAAACATTACAATTATCTTAAATGTGGACTTAGTGTGTGGCTAGTGGACAGGTGTTTCCACTAAACGCCCCGGAACCATACGACAGGTTGCTATTAAGGCGCCAAACCATTGTAAAAGTAAGAGTAGGATGCTCTGCGTCTCTCTCTTTTCCCTACAATGGACTACAACTCACTTATTCAGATTGTGAGCGGTTTGGCCGCGGACCTGTTGGCCCTCCTAGCCATCACCGGCCAGGCAATGACGCTTCTTTGGATCCTCTGTCTGCTG
>NW_003307608.1:42970-54056 GCF_000143455.1 Volvox carteri f. nagariensis
TTGAGATGGTGAGCGCGAGGTCAATCAGATCCTGTAGCCGCACATAGGAACCCAGATGGCGTATTCGCGAGAAGATCTCCTCCCTGAGGTCGTCCCGCAGACCTCGCGCAAAGAAGAGGACGTGGTCTTCTTCGTGGCGGTATGGTAGATCGGCCATAAGGCGCTTATACTCCGCGATGTAGCGCTGGAGGGAGTTTGGTCCGGAACCCTGCATCAGCTCAAACATTGCAAGCTGTGCATCTAATTTGTGTTGGATCACTGGGGCCAGCGGAGTGAGTGCTTGTAATACTGCGTGGTATGAGTGGAATCGGGTGGCGGGGTCCGAATTTAGGCGCCGTAGACTGTCACCTGTTGTTCTGCGGAGAACTGCCAGGGCGATTTTTGCGGCCTCGGGGCTGTCCACGGGGACACCGGCCATGTCCAGATTGTGCCGCATTAGGATGTCCCAGCCCACTATGTCTGCCCGGGGTTCCTTGGGATCGAAGGTGGGAAAGTCGCGGGCGATATGCAGGAGGTTTGGCGTTGAATATGGTGACCGAGGGTGGGCGAAGCTGGGAACGGGGGCATAGGCTTGCGAGGGTCCAGGATGTGGCTGCGGTAGGGTCGGCCATGGGGTCGAGTTCGGAAGGTCGGCCACGGTGGCGCGGACGGCGGCGGCGATGGTCTCCTGAAGCGAGGGGACGTATGGTTCGGTGACGGAGGTGGTGGGGACGGAGTCGACGATGGGGACGGTAGGGACGGGGTTGACCATAGGGGGGATGGGCGTGAGCGTCGTAAACGGAGACGCGTGGACATTACTCGGGAGTTCCACGGACCGCGAACGGGATCGGTCGCGGTTGGCGTCCGTGGGAACGAGAGCCATCGGGGAAGATGAAGACGAAGACGATGGCGCGATGGCGCGACGACGCGATGATGACGAAGATGAAGAGCTCGGCGAGGAGGATCACCTAGGCTCTGATACCAATTGAAAGGGAACCAGGCCACACCTAACAACTGGGAAGCGTAAGCCGGCTTTACTTGCCGAAAAACTTGCGTAGGCACAGATGATCGGATTTCAAACTCAACTTAGACTTACAATGTTCATAACTTGGTCCGCTTAAATAGTCATATTAGCGCGCCATAACCTCACACGTTGTACACGCAAGTTCAAGCTCCACTAGCTCCGAAGATACGACATGGTTTCAGAAACGCGCGTTAACGAACTGCAAAACATTACAATTATCTTAAATGTGGACTTAGTGTGTGGCTAGTGGACAGGTGTTTCCACTAAACGCCCCGGAACCATACGACAGGTTGCTATTAAGGCGCCAAACCATTGTAAAAGTAAGAGTAGGATGCTCTGCGTCTCTCTCTTTTCCCTACAATGGACTACAACTCACTTATTCAGATTGTGAGCGGTTTGGCCGCGGACCTGTTGGCCCTCCTAGCCATCACCGGCCAGGCAATGACGCTTCTTTGGATCCTCTGTCTGCTTGTCTTAACCAGTTGGAGCAGTTAGTGCTGTCGATGATAATCCACATAGTTTCCGTATGTACCACTCGCCACGGTCGGCCGGCCTGGAGACATTGAAACCGGCAGACCTCCAAAGCCTCGCATATTTGCGGTAAATGCCTGCTGCACAGTGTTTAGCTGTCGGCTCATAGCTGGCAATGTGGGCAATTCGACCGGTCCTGCTCGGAATTCCATTGGTCAACGGGCTATTTGCGACTATGGATAATGTTTAGTTAGTGCTGTCGATGATAAGTTTTTTTAGAAACTTTTACTTTCTATTCATGTATTTAACTAGTTTCTTATCGCTTGCATGATTTGCTGAGCCAGGTGTGAGATTTTTTGAACGTAATGTTACAGGGTGTTTCCATTTGGCCGCACACTAACATTAAGTTCAAAAATCCATAGTCGCAAATAACCCGTTGACCAGTGGAATTCCGAGCAGGACCGGTCGAATTGCCCATTTTTCCAGCAATGAGCCGACAGTTCAACACCGTGCAGCAGGCATTTACCGCAAATATGCGAGGCTTTGCAGGTCTCCCGGTTCAAATGTCTCCAGGCCGGGGCTGGACATACCACGGCGAGTGGTACATACGGAAACTATGTGGATTATCATGGACAGCACTAACTAACTGCTCCAACAGGTTAAGGCAAGAAGCCAGAGGATTCAAAGAAGCGTCATTGCCTGGCCCAGCTGACCCGGTGATGGCTAGGAGGGCCAACAGGTCCGCGGCCAAACCGCTAACAAGTTGAATAAGTAAGTTGTTGTCCATTGCAGGTAAAAGGGAGAGACGTAGGGCATCCTACTCTTACTAATACAATGGTTTGGCGCCTTAATTAGAGCCTGTCGTATGGTTCCGGGGCGCTTGGTGGAAACACCTGTCCACTAGCCACACACTAATGATAATGTTGCTACAGTTAGTGTGCGGCCAAATGGAAACACCCTGTAACTTCGCACGCAAATTTACCTGAATTAATTCCATTGGTCCATCTTTAGAGAATCAGAATAACTTTCAAACGCAATTTTAATCGGGGTGAAATAAGATGAATGTTACACCATGACGGACTGACGGACTGACAGCAGTGAACCTAGGGGGCTTGGCCCCCCCAATGGCACTTCGCGCCCGGGGCCTCGCCCAAAAACCTCCTCTCTGCTGTACGGGACAGATAGGGCCCGAAAGGAAATCTGATTTACTGCAGGCGGCGGAAGTAGTGGCGGCACCGATGTGGCTCACACCGACGAAAGGCACACACGGGGGTTTGGCGCTCACTGGACTGGGGGGAGGGGGCTGCTGGGGCTGGGCAGTGGCAACTGGCAGCGGAACTCCGTTTCGGCAGTCGGCGGTTTGTATGTATGTCTTATGTATGCCTGTGATCGTGCTCCTGCATGCATAAAATAAACAACAATCAGCTACCAGACGGCGCGGAGTTCGGGAGGATTTCATTGCCATTCACTGTAAACGTACATGTGTGTATGTATGTGTATGTGTGTGTGGTTCGTACAACGAACTATGTATGGATGGATAGGAAACGCCCCTTAATGGAATTGTAGCCGATCCTTATCTCCCGCTTTGCTAACATGCAATATCGCGCACTCAGATGATTAGTGCTCCGCTTTGACGGAGCAACTCCATCAGCACTTGCTTGAAGTTGAATTGAAAGAATCAGCAAGTTTCGATTTCGGCGATCCAAGGATTACCATGCTTGTTTAGGCAACGAATTGCCTGTATGCATACGCCGTGCAAGATCAAATTTCTGAAGGATAACGTACGATTATCATGACGTTGGCAACTGTACATGTATCCTAATTACGACATACACTTGCAGGCTATAGTCAGGTGCTCATGGCTGGTTCACGTTAAATGCGGTCGCCGTATAGTTTTTTTTGTCGTAAGTCATGCATTTCAAATCACATGGTGCATGTCTGCGGTGCTGCGCAAATGCCGTACTCCTAGATCCGTTGCCGTGACAGCAGCAGCAGCAGCAGTTGTGAACAACTTGGATGAGGTGGATGGGACACCCCTGCAGGGTGCCGGCGGGCACTTGAGTCTCGTCCAATGATGTGAGGCGCATATACACGGATTGGTTGGGGCGATTTGACGACAGCGACGGAGAGTGGGTAGGTGGCGGGTGGGGAACGGAGATGTCCAGGGAGACGCGAAGGCGTATCTCCAGCTAGTGGGTCCCATCATGCTGGCAGTTACGTCAAGAGACGTCGGGTTACGGCATAAATTACGGCATAAATCAATGCTTATCCAGGCTGTATTTAAATGATGGAAGCGGTATCAGCTATAGTTTCAGGAACGCGTGTGATATCGTGTGATACGCTGCAACAAGTTAACTATCTTTTCAAAGTTATTTTCATCTTTCCCTCACAGTGCTCAGCAGTATTTAGCCTTACAAGGGATTTACCGCCTAATTGGGGCTGCATTCCCAAAAAACGATAATAATGAGAGCGCCAGCTGCGGCAAGTGCCAGGGTCCATAACGATGGCTATTTGACGCACGACCTTGCCTCAACAGGACCGCTTCCTGTTTAGGCCACCTTTGGCGTTCGTTCGATACTCAATCGTTTGAGAGGCATGATTTGGCCATATGGCCGAACGCGACGGTGGCTTAATAAACTACTCGAGATTGTTCGGACGGCGTGCAGTTGTTAAAAATTGTTTATCCATTATTTATCCGTTTTGCCTAATAGTAAGGGGAAATGGATATTGAAACTGCCACACAACTCCACAGCTGAAAGCATTCTTTCCTTGACAAGCTGAAAGGCGACGCAAAACAAACGTCCACGAGAGCGTGCCTATCCAGGAGAATAGACCGTTGGTTGCACAGTCACTGAATAACCTTGATTTGATGAGCAAGTAAAAACGAACGAATGTTCTTGTTTAATGAACATTCCTTAATTACCAGGAGTTGCACAAACGAAAGGAAAACGCTGTATGCCGTACCGTACAAAGCACCGTAGGCTAAAAAAATGCAGTTAGTTGAAATGAAAAGACTTTATTGCTCAAAAAAGATTCATATCAAACTGAATGATGGCATCAGATAGAACGGAACAGAACGACTAGATTTCGGCGAAGGGTAAGGAGCGAGAGGCGGAGGTATCCTTTTATGGAACCCTTGCCTGGAGCCAATAAATGAAATCCACTGTAATGATTAATATCATCATAAATATGTCTTAATTACAGGCTGGAGTCGTCACAAAGTAACCATACCATCGAGTAAGTGTATACATCCATGTGGTCGCGACCGATACCACCAACGAGCTGCTGCATTACATCATCATATGATGATGTGTAAAAGTCTGAGTGCCAACAACAGGAATCTTGATGCCAGCAGGACAGGGATACCCGCTCGCCCGTGCGCATCAACATAAGATGCGCAAAGCTCTGGTCCTTGCGCTGGCGATAGCGTTAGCAGCGGTGCTACTGGCGTCCTTCAGAATTGCAGACGGCCAAGGTATAGATGTCTCCGACTGCGCCACGCATACGGCCATACATCTACCTCTGCAGCTTACCGACCTTACCTACGGTTTTAAATCGACCGCAGCGCACGCAGAATTCTTAGCTTCCCTTACACTTATTAGGCGCATAAGCGAATGAGATTTTTAATTCTAAAGGTAATATAAGCATATTTAGTGAATTAGATGACGCACATTATTACTTGCAGTTGCATTCCGCTGTTGGCGGGTGGCGGGGAAGACGAAAAGTGCTGTGCCTGCCTGCCTGCCTGCCTGCCTGTTTGCGGTCATGCAACTCTACTGGCTGCACAGTTATTCTAATTGAAGCAAAGGGCAGCAATCCTCTAGCCTAAAGTGCTACATCCCATGCGAGCAATGATGCACATGCTCCGCGCCTCACACAAAGTTAAACACGCCAGCGCACAGCAGCGCATCAGCAACGGCCGTGACGGGTGGAAATGACAGGCAGGATACGTGCAGAGAGCACTGCGACAACGAAAAGGAAAAGGATCTGCCTTGCTTGGATAGGATCGCGTCTCGACATCTTCATCCATCACCTCACCTTCATTATCACCATCAGGTTGATACCTATGCTTCATTTAATGCATCCTCCGCTCCCGCCCCCACCTCTTCATGTGTGCGTTCTGCCGCATTTCTCCACGCCGTCGCTCCTCGCTCCTCCTCCTCGTCCCCCCCAGGTGCCCCCCCCTCGGAATGTCCCCTCGTCACCGGATATGAGTTTCACCGCAAGCAGGAGGCGGCCCGCGTGCTCATCCTTGGCACATCCGCCGCCTCTTCGCCTGACAGCATCGCCGAGGAATGTGGAAACACGAGGTTCTGTAACGCCTTCACTGCCGCTGGTGACCTGCTGTCCGTCCCCATGTTCCCCGTGTTCACTGACATGGAGGGGGACAGCAGTGATGACGAGGCTCGTGATGATACACGGCAGTCATGTGCGGGTACCTACGTCGCCACGGTCGGGGGTACCTTTGGTTTGAAATTGCCTGTAAGTAAACATATCACATTTATTAAAACACTTCATCATTTCATCACCACCACCACCACCACCACCACCACCACCACCACGTTCACCATCACGTTGACCACCACCACCACCACCACCACCATTTTCACCGTCATTATCAACAGAGCCGGCCCTACCCCAACAGCCAATCCAGACAGCCGTCCACCATTTGGCAGCACCAGATAATCCTCACTAACCTCACTGCGGCGTGTTTAGTGGATGCAAAATAATCTATCTATCGCACAGTTACCTTGTAGCCTTCCTGCCGTACACGCTTCTTGTCCTACATAACCCTGCTTTACATACACACATAGCGCTCCACCAAGACTGTAATAGACCTCGCTTCACGCAATCTCGTACAGGATAACTTGGATTTCGACTTGTTGCGCCGGGAGGGAGAGGTGTCGGCTTTGGGCATGAGAGCAACAATTGCCGTGGCCAAAGAGGTGCGCGTGTGTTGGTGCATTCAAGGAAGGTTGGATGGAATGAACACGTAACGCGTCGAGACTTGTGTGTTTGTATGTGTGGTTGTTACAGTGGGCTCCAGACTCATGAAGAGAAGAGCCAGCGGGCCGGCTGGCCGTGTACTGCAAAACAATGGCTCCTTCTGTAAGGCAAAGGCCTGGTAACAGTGCCGGATCGGTGCTCATGGCTGCAGCCATACATCGTGTGCCCGTGCCCGTGAGACTTTTTGGGACATGTAATAGAGTCATGGATGAACGACGAATGGCAAATCCTCCCCACCTCCCCACCTCCCCACCTCCCCACCTCCCACCTCCCCACCTCCCCACCTCCCCACCTCGCCACCTCCCCACCTCCCCACCTCCCCACCTCCCCACCTCCCCACCTCCCCACCTCCCCACCTCCCCACCTCCCTCCCTACCTACCTACCTCCTTCATTACCTACCCACCTGCCTGCCTTCATGCATGCATGCAAAGACGGACGAGCCGTCGCAGATGCAGATCATCGCATCCTTCACTGCATATCGGAGTTGTGTAGAGCCTGCTGCTGGCCAAATAGAATAGATCGAGCTAGGAGGACATACATGCAGCTAATACACTAGCTCTACCCTGTGTATTACGCAAAAAGTGGTCGTTGTGCATGTATGTACCCTTAGATAACGGATCACTTGAAAGGATTGCTCTCTTAGATTCATGTAGATGGATGGATAGGCAGCTAGAATGCTAGACGGATGCAGGACATGTAAGCGGTATACAGGGTGCGGCATGCAGGGTGGGGCTGGAGCAGGCTATTATTGCTTTGCGCCCCTTCGGCAGCCCGCTGGATACATGTGTTACATGCAAGCATGCCTCGCATTGTTGGCGGATAAACAGTGAGGCACAGCAATTAGATTGCCACTGCTGTCATGGCTGGGCAGCCGGTCTATGTGGTATCCGTCCAGCCGCTGTAAAGGCCTCTCGAGATGCTCGGAATAATTTACTGTAGCGTGTTTAGGTGTTGACGTGTGCGCCGTACTGTACGACAGATAATACATGAGATGCCGACATCGTGTATTCGCATGTGTATGTAATGACGGTGTATGCTGCCAATGTACGACAGCTACCACAGCTCGTTGGCTGGCAATTAAGCCCACGCATGCTGATGCGCCTAAGCGGTAGGAGCGGCATCGAGTGGTGGGTGCGCTGGCTTGTGAACGATGGCTGGATCGGGTATTGCAGTGTTGCCGCGGGCATGTGTTTTCAGATCATATGCCTACGGCGCCGCTGGGCGACTGTGCTCCTGTATGTATGATGTGTGGGACAGGGGGGTGTATCTTCACCCGTGGCCGCTACCTTGCGAAACCCTGTCTTCCCCGGTATTTCGGGGCACCCTCATCCAGTCACCCTAGTCAACTTCTCAGTGGATCGCTCAGGTTCCGCACCCACCACCAGCATCCAACGGAATCTGCCGGGTCGACGACGGCCCAACTCCATTTCTGCTCGGCTCGCAGATTGACTTTCTCCCAGATCGCCACCGTCCATCAACTGGGGGCACGTTACCTTCCACAATCGGATGTATATTTGACCCTGACAGGTCTCGATCCCGGGATCTCCCGGGGGCATGGGACGTGCCTTACCAGATGTATGCATGACGTCACTCCCACCCCGCCTGGCTGAGGTCCTGCGTACCCCCAACTGCATCTATCCCCCAACTGCAGGTGACGGCGGTGTTGGAGGCAGTGAACCTGAACCCCCAAGACGCCGCCGACCTTCCTGAAGAAATTCTCATGGAGGCGTTCACGACAGCACTTGTGCGTGCGTGTTGTGTGTGTTGTGTATGTATAGGATTGTATGTAGTATACACACAACATGCATCATATAACAGCATTTATTCATATATGATATGATATGGGAAACGCTACGTGGTATGAGGCACCAATTCAACTGATGCTTGCTCGCTTGCATCGATTATTGCAAATCCGGTGTATTTCTCGTTTGCATGTGTAGTAGTGTGCGTGCTTGTCCTTTTGGCAGCTGCAGGCTGTTGTATCTATACCTCTGCCAAGCCGATCAGGCGCCCAGACATGGATCTACATGGTGCGTGTTGAACCCCCTAATGTATGCCGCAGATCCCCTTCATGAACGATTCAGCGGAACAGGGCAATGTCATCGGAAACTATGACTTTGAAGGCATCCTTGCGGCGGTGCAGTACCCGGAATGGGACTCCCGTTTCAGCGGTCCTTTCAACTTCGTCAGCCCCGTCAAGGACCAGGGGGGGTGCGGTTCGTGTGTTGCCTTCGCTGTAACAGCCGTAGCTGAGTCGACTGTGGCCGCGGTCAGCAACATCTCAGCTGAGGATGTCGACCTGTCAGAGCACTGGTATGTGGTGGGTACTGCGTGCTGGGTAGGACGGACGTAAATCTTATCTCATCTACAGTACAGTGCAGTACAATACAGTACCTAAAAACAAAAACTGTAAGCATAATACAAACATACATGCAACTGGGCCTTTATTTATTTACTTAGGGTCGTGTTACCGACTTGAGGCTATCCTGGAGCTATCAGTAAGTCGAAAGCTTTCGCCACCTTAGCAGGTAGAGAGCTCCCTCCCTCGAGGGTTCAACAGACTTGTGAAGTGCTGTTACAATCTGTTTTAGCAAAAATATGATGGCGCTGTTGTTTCCCTCTATGACGGAGTTTTGTATTCGAGTTGGAAATCTTGCTTGGAGCTAATGAGTAGGTGGGTGATAATTTTGTTTCCCGTATCGAAGCACTGTATGTTAAGATATCTACGTATAGACCACTGGTTCATTTATAGCACATATGCACAGCAACAGGCTAAAAGGGATGGACGCAAGCGCATCGCCATACCTAATAGCACCTTACACGCCGAGCTGCTCTCCTGAAACCCACATAAACCGTTAATACTTCGTACCATGACGTACCACCTGCCCGCCCGCCAACCCCTCCTGTGCTGCCAGGTTGTTCTTCTGTAATGGCGTGGAGAGGGCTTACTGCCATATTGGCTGGTACGCCGAGATGCCGATGGAGATTATTGAGAAAAAGAATTTGCCGTACGAACGGAATTATCCGTACAATCCGTATTCGGAAAATCCCAGCTGTGCCCTAAATGCGCCACCGGAGATGACACCGGGCGGCCAATTCAAAAGGGTCTTTCTCACAGATTACACAGCGGTACGAGCATGCCCCTGTATGTATGTATGTATGTATGTATGTATGTATGTATGTATGTATGTATGTATGTATGTATGTATGTATGTATGTATGTATGTATGTATGTATGTATGTATGTATGTATGTATGTATGTATGTATGTATGTATGTATGTATGTATGTATGTATGTATGTATGTATGTATGTATGTATGTATGTATGTATGTATGTATGTATGTATGTATGTATGTATGTATGTATGACGTTGATTACACTGTGGGCTGAAAAGCCGGGGGCCCAGGGCCGAAGCACAGCGCGGGGGGCGG
This sequence comes from Volvox carteri f. nagariensis, assembly GCF_000143455.1. Taxonomy (NCBI): domain Eukaryota; kingdom Viridiplantae; phylum Chlorophyta; class Chlorophyceae; order Chlamydomonadales; family Volvocaceae; genus Volvox; species Volvox carteri. The sequence continues at coordinate 52,887 of NW_003307608.1, forward strand.
GTGCATACGGCTGGTTAGTCTCATGCACTCCGCCCCCGGGTCAGGCCGCACGGGAAACGACGGCCGGCACGCAACAGCGCTTGTTTGGCGCTCCAACTAGACGGGATCTATGCCCGTTGGTCTCCTAACATAAACGAAGTCGCAACTGGGGGGCTCTTCCTGCCGACCGAACGAACCGAGCATCTCAGAGAGCTCGCTACCAGGACTTGGGCGACCGGGAGCCCGACGAGTCTTCCCGGGCTGGGGAGGTCACCAAGCTCAAAAATCCTCACGCAAAAAAGAGCGCAAAGAGCTCACACCACAAGACGCCAAACAGCCTCCTGAGACTACTACCCTCTTCGGCCTTTCCCTCCTTGGGCTAGTCCAGGGGAGATAGCCCCCTTGAGGGGGTAACCCCGCACAAGTCCGCGCCCTTCCACAGCACTGGGTCTAATTTGAAAAGTACTCAAACGGGAAGACCCTGCGGCAACGCCGGGCGATCAAGCCTCCGGAAACCACAGGGGGGGAGGGATATGTATGTATGTATGTATGTATGTATGTATGTATGTATGTATGTATGTATGTATGTATGTATGTATGTATGTATGTATGTATGTATGTATGTATGTATGTATGTATGTATGTATGTATGTATGTATGTATGTATGTATGTATGTATGTATGATGTGTGAAACAGGGGGGTGTATCTTCGCCCGTGGCAGCTACCCTGCGAAACCCTGCCTTCCCCGGTATTTCGGGGCACCCTCATCCAGTCACCCTAGTCAACTTCTCAGTGGATCGCTCAGGTTCCGCACCCACCACCAGCATCCAACGGAATCTGCCGGGTCGACAGCGGCCCAACTCCATTCCTGGTCGGCTCGCAGGTTAACTTTATCCCAGGTCACCACCGTCCATCAACTAGGGGCGCAATGCCTTCCACCATCGGAAGGACTTTTGACCCTAATGGGTATCGATCCCGGGATCTCCCGGGGGCAATGGTCGCGCATTACCAGTAGTGCCAAACCCTAGTCAATATATGTATGTATGTATGTATGTATGTATGTATGTATGTATGTATGTATGTATGTATGTATGTATGTATGTATGTATGTATGTATGTATGTATGTATGTATGTATGTATGTATGTATGTATGTATGTATGACGTTGATTACACTGTGGGCTGAAAAGC
>NW_003307608.1:54768-57932 GCF_000143455.1 Volvox carteri f. nagariensis
CCAGGCAAATACACCCTCCCTCCCCCATGTCCCCTTGCGCGGCACCCCCCCAAGCCCCATCCCTGATCCCGCCCCCCTCGCAACCTTTCCCCTCAACCTCCCTCTCGACCTCCCTACCACCCCCACCACCTCAAATCCCCCCTCCGCGCCTCGACACCCTATCCCCTTATCCCCTAAACTCCAGCTCCCGCCGCGTCCGCTTGACCATTAGGTCGTGATGTCCACCGCCTCCGCGCAGCACAGTGCTCCCCCGACGATTGACAGGATCGGGTGGTGGGGTCCCGCCGCGTCCGCTTGACCATTAGGTCGTGATGTCCACCGCCTCCGCGCAGCACAGTGCTCCCCCGACGATTGACAGGATCGGGTGGTATGTATGTATGTATGTATGCGTGGACGTGGGTTTATCTGTTGTGGGGGCCGGGGACGCCGTGTGTTGTACCCTGGGTTTATCACGGGGTCTGCCATCTGCCGATCGATGCTTTAAAAATGAAAATTTCCTGTCGTCGTGATATAGCAGTGTGCGTCAAACTCCTCAAAATTGCTATATTTCTGCTGCAATCAAACCACGAGCCCGCCGACTCGAGCTATTTGCGATCGATCCTTCCAAAAGTCAAATCAATAGTACTAGTTAGTTGTTATGATGGCCAAAACGGCACGGATGAGGCGAACCACGCAGGCACACAACCTACATCGGACACTCCCCTCTTTCTGTTCGATTAAATAAAAGCTTGGTCGTCGCCGTATACATGTACCTGAGGGTGGTTGATAAGAACAAACCCTACCCTTGCTCCTTCCTCTCAACGAATCTATTTATTTTGTTTGCGAACAAACATCCCTGAACCCTTGAGCATTGATGTTCCTGTACGTGGCATGTTTGACAGGTCAAGGCGCATATCCGCAAGTACGGTGCTGTGACATCGTGGTTTATCGTGTACCAAGACTTCGTGTGGCGGGGTGATGACGAGTGAGCGAATTGCATTCGAGTGTATGTATGTGTGTATATTATGTATGTTGTTACAGGGTGGTATAGCCTCACTAGCGGCCTCCCCTTTCCCTTGGAGGCAGTTCCCTGCTCTCCCCTGCGAGAGGGGCACTAATCTGAAGTCGTGGTGTAACAGGGCTTGCGTGCTTGGTTATGAACTAGCAGTGCTGAACGCAGCAGAGCTGAAATAATGAACATGAAATAACATTATATACTATTGGTGCCGAATCATCGATACATGCGATCATTTGGCTTATAATATAGGTCACTAGGTTGCAACATTGTTGTCGTACTGTCATGTTGTTGCCGTACCGTCGTCACCACGTCATGTGTACTGCAGGCCTTATAGATGGGATGGATACAGTGCGCTCGCGGGCTATCACCAGGTGGCGGTAGTTGGCTACAGCGATGTGGGGTGAGTGGTGCGTGTGGTTGTTGTAGTGGGCTCCAGACCCACGAAGAGTAGTGCATGTGTGTATATCCCGGGTGTATCACGGGATCTGACATCCGCCGATCGGTACCTTTCTGAAACCGTGATATAACAGTCGTGCGTGTGTGCGTGCGTGTTTTGGGACCCTCCACCAAAGTTGTACGATAGATAGAGCCACCCCACGCCGGGGGTTGATACTGCTCTGCGGGTGTTTGCAGTCTTCGGCATCTACCTTCCATCCCTGCAAGGTTAAGATGTCTTACACCTGGTGCATGCAAGTATATGCCGTGGTGAATCATGTATTATTATCTATCTAAGTACTATAGTAAATAATTATGTAAATACTGAAGATAAGTAGGAGTGTACGCTCCTGTAAGGATATGCAAACAGGGAAGTGGAGCATTGAGTGTATTGAGTGTATTGAGGGCACAATAATAAATGGCAAGGACTGCGGCGTATATAATTGTAAAGGGGGCAATGTTCGCGCACTAAAGGGATTACGAGAGGGGCTTTATGGGAACCAGGGTTTTGATGTATGTATGTGCTTATTATTAAGTGGTTCTACTGGTGGTCAGGTACACACACACACACAATGCATGCATGCATGCATGCACATGCTCCACGCATATGTGACATCCACACATATGCGTGGATCACATGCATGATCTACATTTCAAGTGGCTTTTCTAGCAACAACAACACACCACGCATAAACAAGCATGCTGTACGACAAGTATTACTTGAGCCCAGATAGGCACTTATGTACGGCAATGCCTAACATTACCAGAACCAAATAGGACTCACTCGCTTGTTCCATTGCCTGATCTGCCGCCCTCCAGTTTGATACCCTGAATTGTGTCCGTTCCTTACATACATACTTACTCTCATGTACGCACTCTTCACGTTTGCCTTTGCCTTTGCCTGGCGACTGGCGACTGTTGACTGATGGCGGTGGTAATAAAAAGGGAGTACTGGATCATGAAGAACAGTTGGAGCCACTACTGGGCTGATCAAGGCTTTCTGAAGGTTTCGTATTACGCCAATATTTGCTTTATGTTGCTGTACGAAGGCGGCATCATTGGATTCACATGGACGCCGGACCCAAAACCCCCGTCAGATCCGGCAGCCCTGTCCCCGGCCCCGCCGCCGCCACCACCGTCGCCACCACCGCCGCCCCCTCCACCGCCACCACCGCCACCGCCGTCGCCACCGCCATCGCTGCCACCACCACCCTCACTGCCACCGTCGTACCCACCTCCGCCATCGTCATACCCACCTCCGGATCCGCCACCGCCGCCCCCTCCACCGCCGCCACCGTCACCACTGTATCCGCCGCCACCACCGCCGCTGCCACCGCCGCTGCCACCGTCGCCACCGCCGCCACCGCCACCCCCTCCACCGCCACCGTCGCTACCGCCGTCTCCGCCACCCTCACCGCCTCCGTCGGCCCCTCCGCCGCCCCCACCACCGCCACCGCCGCCACCACCACTGCCATCACCACCACCACCGTCACCACCACCACCGTCACCACCACCACCGCCACTGCCATCACCACCATCTCCCAGACCGCCTCTTCCACGCCCACCCTCGCCTCGGCCACCCTCGCCTCGGCCACCCTCGCCTCGGCCACCCTCGCCACGGCCACCCTCGCCTCAGCCTTGGCCACCGTCACCACCACCGTTGCCGCCTCCCTCCACCCCGCCGCGCCCCTCCACGCCCCCCTCCGCACCCTTCACCCTTGCCCCCGTCTCC
>NW_003307608.1:58106-64826 GCF_000143455.1 Volvox carteri f. nagariensis
AACTCTCCTTCACCGCGACCTCCACCCCCCCCTCCAAGCCCTCCGCTGCCCCCTCCGCCACGACCCCCACGCCATCTGCCACCCCCACCGCCGCCACCCTCCCCTCCACCGCCGCCTCCATCCCCTCCACCGCCGCCCCCACTTCCGTTCTGTGGTGACGGCTCCTGCTCGGCTGGGGAGACGTGCGTCACGTGCCGCCTTGACTGTGGGGCATGTCGCGTCTGTAACAGGAATGACATCTGCCAGCCGGAGCTGGGCGAGACGTGTGTTAATGGTGTCACTGGATGTGCGGACTGCGGCAACTGCAACGGTGCCTATTGTGGCGATGGTAAATGTGCAGGCTCCCGAAAAGGCTACATGGAGACGTGCTACTCATGTCCCTTAGACTGCAGAAGCTGCTAGAATTACAGGCAGATACAGGAAAGGTTTGCTAGGTATATATAAGTATATGTATACCTAAATACATCATATATTATAATCATGTGCAACGTGTACCGTGCGCGTGTATTCCGCGTTTCAGAGGCATGTATGTGGTTCGTACGACAGTATTGTACGGGCAGGGACTGTACAACATTGTACGGTCTGTTCGTGAGCGTCCAGCAACCGCGTATATGGATATGGACATGTGTGTGTATGTGTGTGTGGAGAGGGAGAGAGAGAGAGAGACAGAGAACGACAGTACTTTACGAAGTGACGCACATCCCGACGGGCAGCTGGATACCGCACGAAGGATGGGTTTTCCTTCTGCCTGTATCGCAAGGCCTTCTTACCCTCATATATTTCGCGCAACAACCGCGGAGCAAAAGCGCAAGGTGGCGCAGTCGGGCGCGACCACAGGCCTGCCGTACACGCGAGACGCGCGCAGCATGAAGCAGCTGCTACCGCCACCACCACATGATTATATAATACAGTTACGTTTCAAACACTCCCATGTACGGGGGAAAGCTGTGTACGAGGTGTCGCATCATACGACTGTAACATCGTTTATAAGGCGTCGCAAGAGGAATGTGCTAATTATATCTGATGATTTTGTGTTGGAAACAGTGTTTTTCTTTTCAATTTTGCCGGTGAATTTTCCAGTCCGAACGGAGGAATAGGTTTTTAGTCGCGGGAATAAAAGTATTCCGAATCTGTAAGGCGCTGGGGGGGGGGCTCCGCCCCGATGAGTTACAGTTTACTTACACGTGCAAACGCCGTGGGGAATGCCGCAACACGCGCACACCACAATCTCTCAAACACTGATCGAATAGAGTTCGTTCACCATCGTTCGGCTTGCATCATGTTGAAAGATAGCACTACACGACTTTCCGGGTTGCAAAAGTAATGATGCATAGCAGCAATGGACCGGAACCACCAAGCGCAGCCTGTTTCCTGGACCATCGCGATTGTCTCCATATGACGAACGTTGATGTTTGGCCCGCTCGCTGTTGACAACCGGAGTGGCGTCATTGTCGTCGGCTGGCTGCAGCATTGCGCCCACATTCCCTACGACCTCTAGGCCGTCTTCATTAATGTCACTAATGGCTTCAGTAACGTTTAATATTTTCTTTAATGGCCTTTCACGCTTTGGGAGCTTCGGGTCCGAGTATTTTGCAGCGTTTGGTCCGGTCAGAAACAGTCCGATTCCTCGTTGACTTTCGGGCGTGACCTTCCTAACAGTATCCGTGGCATTAAAGTACTATGATATGGTTAACATGTACGTTTCCTGTAAGATTCTAGCGGCTTTGGCATAAACAGTCCATTTTCGGCTAGAGGAATGAACTTGTACGGTCGGAACATGATTTATTCTTAATTTTCAGGACCGCGAACAATTTTTTATTCCGAATTCGGAATATATTCCGCAAAATAATAACGCTGGTTGGAAAGTGACCGACACTCATACACAAACCAAAAATGATAGCTAAAATAGGACACGGCACGTTGCACGTATTTACAACATTTCGCCATGTTTATCACGGCGGCCACCCGCCAATACCCGCCCGCACAGCCTCCCCACAGCCTCCCCATTTACAGCAGCCTCTATGTTCTCCCCGCAGTGCAAAATTGTAAAAACTACATGCTTACCAGCCGGACTGATGAAGACTTCGTTCGTCGCTCGTGCGTGACCGGCAACTTGCACGCATCATTGCAAGTTGCAAGGTTATCCAAATCTAAATAGCCCGTGGACGTGGAGACCAATGCGGCTATTGAACTGGGCAGCCTTTTGAGCTCAAAATGTCCCGAACACAGCTTCAAGGCCACACATCTTAGGGCCGGGGTGCAGATACACGTGGCCGGCGTGCACGTATGCTGATTGCGTGATAGGTGGTGTTCGAAATGAGGCAGGTGGCCGTAGGGTATGTATGAAGACTGCGCCAATCCACTATCTACATTTTTGCGGAGCATTGGAAAATACGCTCCACTAGAACCTGTTATGCGTTTCACACCGCGTGCTTCGTGTGCTTCGTGTCTCCCATCTGCATTATCTAATTGGCTATTACCCTGGATTTTTTTAAATACTTCTCGAACTTTGCACCAGCTGGTGGTAAATTCACCATGCGCCGTAGCAAACTGAATAAAGTATCAAAGTCATGATGACAGTTTCCTTATGTCTTAATTTTTGAATTTGCTTACTATGCGGGATTGCACCTTGGGGGGCCCTACTGTGTCCACTCTTGGAGTGGAATCTAGTTCCACTAACTTAGTGGATGTCCACTTTGATTACGGCCGATCGTTCAAAATAATTATTTTAGCTACATGTAGCTACATACTTCATTTGTAAGATTTTTGTACAGCAAGAAGAATGCCTAAAGTAGACCAGAAGCGCTGCTGTGCTTTGACCTGCTCAGTGCGACCCAATTCTGGCCAGAAGACGCGCCTTACATCATGCATAGGCCTAGCATGTTTACGTCTTTGCGAAAACCTTCGAAGCAGCGCGGCGCCGGTCTCTCAGGAAAAACAGCAAGAATTGGAGGGCCTCTTAGACGCAGGCATACGCGGCGAGGATTGCCTTTCAGGAGGCTATTTTCATCAAATATGCGAGGGCAGGCCACTTAGTGCAGCGTGGAATATGGTTCTTTTCACAAGCGAGAAACATCCGACCACCAAAGAGCAGACCGCGCGGGCTCGTGACCTGCGGCACCTGGCCTGCTCTAAGTGCCTGGAACAAGTGACTGGTGGCAATGAGACGATGTATAGCAACCTAAGTGGTAGGTTGAACGCTTTCCCGCCGGGTATGGTGACAGTGATCCAAGCACTTGAAAGGCAAACAACTGTCCACTCCTCTTTATATATGCAGAGGAGGATCTTGCCACATTAGATAAAAAGCGAAAAACCCGGATGGCCAGCAAACTGAAGCAGCATGCCCTTGACGTCCTTACTGATGCGAGCAACCTTGGCATCGGCTATGTCTCGTGGCTACTCAACCCCGTTCAGGGCAGAACGATTAAGACCTGCACGAACGTGCACCGGTTGCTTCAGTCACGTCCCGAACTGCGCCGGCGGCTTACCCAGGTCTTAGATCACTTGGAGGTTGCTGTGCGTGCAATGCAGCGGCCTGGTGCGACTGACGAGCTGGTGACGCTGGCAGAAGCTCACGATACAGGGGGTGATCAGACGGCAGCAGCAACAGCAGTGGTGGCGAGAGCTGGGGAAGGGTTCAACCCGGCAGCAGCAGCAGTGGGTACCAATTTTCATGATAGCCCATTGACAGCTGCTGTGGAGGGCGGGTTTAACCTCGTGGCAGCAGCAGCAGGTGCGAATGGTCCCGATAGAGGGGGTGGTCAGGCGGTAGCGGCAACCGCAGCAGCAGTGGTGCCAGGCCCGTCGGGGGCCAGCCCATTGACAGCTGCTGTGGAGGGCGGGTTTAACCTCGTGGCAGCAGCAGCAGGTGCGAATGCCCCCAATAGAGGGGGTGGTCAGGCGGTAGCAGCAACCACAGCAGCAGTGGTGCCAGGCCCGTCGGGGGCCAGCCCATTGACAGCTGCTGTGGAGGGCGGGTTTAACCTCGTGGCAGCAGCAGCAGGTGCGAATGCCCCCAATAGAGGGGGTGGTCAGGCGGTAGCGGCAACCGCAGCAGCAGTGGTGCCAGGCCCGTCGGGGGCCAGCCCGTCGACAGCTGCTGTGGAGGGCGGGTTTAACCTCGTGGCAGCAGCAGCAGGTGCGAATGCCCCCAATAGAGGGGGTGGTCAGGCGGTAGCGGCAACCGCAGCAGCAGTGGTGCCAGGCCCGCCGGGGGCCAGCCCGTCGACAGCTGCTGTGGAGGGCGGGTTTAACCTCGTGGCAGCAGCAGCAGCAGGTGCGAATGCCCCCAATAGAGGGGGTGGTCAGGCGGTAGCGGCAACCGCAGCAGCAGTGGTGCCAGGCCCGTCGGGGGCCAGCCCGTCGACAGCTGCTGTGGAGGGCGGGTTTAACCTCGTGGCAGCAGCAGCAGCAGGTGCGAATGCCCCCAATAGAGGGGGTGGTCAGGCGGTAGCGGCAACCGCAGCAGCAGTGGTGCCAGGCCCGTCGGGGGCCAGCCCGTCGACAGCTGCTGTGGAGGGCGGGCTTAACCTCGTGGCAGCAGCAGGTGCAGGTGCTCATGATACCTCAATACGGCCTAAGCAAGGGGGCCGACAGCACCGCAGTTTTCAGCAAGCAGAAATTGTTCTTCCCTTAAACCTGGAGGGGCTTCGGAAGGCTGTTGAGTGCAGAGAGCTGGACCTATTTGACAAGAAGCAATTACAGCAGATAAAGCATGCAGTCATGCGGGCGCATGACACAGTGTCTACCAGGGCAACACTGTTGTCCCAGCTGAAGCGAGTTGCAGTAAGTCCAGGATGCCATGAACAAGGATGGCATGAACAATAGTCAGAGGGGTATTGCAGCATTATGGGTCTTGTGTATTGGTGTGGGTGCTTTAGTAACAGTTATAATGGTAATGCTTCCGGGTCACAGGATGAGTGCACCTGTCATGATAATGGTGCAAATGGATTGCTGATATGTATGAACCGCTCACACCCCATATATCCAGGCAGGGGAGGGCATCACTGTCAATGTGTCGCGGACTCTTGGCATTGTCATGGGCGCCCGCAGTGGTAAGTAGTAATGTTATGTGTAGCAGGACTTTAGCACCACATCAATAGGTGACAAATGTTTGGGTGGAAAATGTGACTATATGACAGTGGGGCAACAGACAGAAATCTAGGGATATGAATGGGCAAACATTCAGTTAGAATAACACTTGGGTTGTTGATGTGTTTACCACCCCGTGATACCTCTTCACCCTACAGGACAGCGAGGCCAAGGTGCAGGACAAGCTGGGAGCCGTGGCCGCCCTGCAAAACTGCAACTATCTGACTCGCAATCCTCCCTGCTTGTAAGGATTTTTGAGAGGTTCAACTCATCCCGGTCCAACCTAGACATCATCTTGGGCCGCATGCGTGTTGGGGGCCCGAACGGAGCAGGCCCCGAGGAGACAGTCCACAATGGTGTGCAGCACCTCGATGATCAGCCGCCAGGCGTGGAAATGAGTGAGCAGCAGCTGTCCAGGGAACTTCAGAAGCGTGCCCTGAAGTTCAAGGTGCTGACGAAGAACCAGGTGGGTAAGGAACATGACCTGAGGATGCAGGTCCTACCATGTACTGCACTAACCCTATGTTACTCTGTTCCCATTCCCATGGATGGGAGAGGCATGTGTCCCATTGAGGCCCTAATGCATTCTCATGTGCGCACACCGTGCACCATGCTGACGTTCCACAGGAGGTGCAACTCGCTGACTTGTACAAGCGGTTTGAAAACCAGCCCAAGCATGACAGGTATATACTGGTGGCAACAATGCTGCCGGGCTGCTGGAATGCAAAGGCGGTCAAGCGCTTGCTCATTAAGCATGGCCTCGAAGCACGTGAGTACTTACAATCAAGGTTGATAGTGCAGTTTAGGTCACAGATGCACAATACTCCTTAGGCTTGAACATGAAACCCTCACATGGGCACCAAACCAAGCTTCCCCTTGTATTTCCCTTGCATGATCTAGGTCGGTGCACGGAGCCAAAGGACACATGGTCGATGTAACAGCCGTCTCTTACCTTAGCTGTTTTAGCGGAAGTAGAGGGTCTCGTCCACGATTGGCGACCCAGCGTTAGGCGTGAGAAGAGACAAGGGAAGTCGGGATTCGAAGACATACGTCGAGAACGGTGACAGCAAGGTCTTGAACCCTGAACACTAGTATAGTGATACGTTAAGTGTCTGGCCGAAGCACTTCACCTGGGTGGCTTAAATGCGGCCCACCTGCCGCCATCTCCATTCCTGGAGTCTTGGTGTCGTACGCTAGGTTGTGATAGCGTACCAGAAAGTGAGTTCGTACAGTTAACGAGTATGGTTCGTAAATACGGGACCGTACCGTTACTGTGATTAAGCTTTAATAGCTTAAAGATATTCTAAGGTAAATGTAGCTTGCTACATCCCTCCCCCTCAGAAGCGAACCGTCCCGGGAGCGTCACCTTTTCTTGCGAGCAGGTGCTTTCCGTTTCGGTTGTTCTGGGGTGCTGTTCCGGGGTGCTACCGAAGGAGGGGTGGTCAGGACCACTTTCCTTTTTGGTGTAGATTGCCCGGACTTTGCCGCCAACCGTCGTTCATAGTCGTCAATAGCTTCGGCCAAGGGAACGGACTGACGCAGGGAATCTTCCGGTTCATAGGTGTTATGACTGGAGTCATAGCCTTCCCATTAACCAGATATTCTCGACGTGTTTGCCGGTCCACCTCG
>NW_003307608.1:66488-67284 GCF_000143455.1 Volvox carteri f. nagariensis
TCCGGCGTTAGCTTGCTTTAGCACGAGCAGTTTGACTGTGTCATGAAAGGATGCTATCCGCAACTTGGCGTGTATCAAGCCCTCAATGAGCTCGGAGGATCCGTTCGCGACGCGAACCGAAGAAGTTGAACACGGCCGAATAGCGAGCCCCATTTTGCGAGCTGCCTCGGAGGAGATGAATCCATCAGCCGTGCCCTTGCAGTCAGCACCGGAATCGATAAGTGCGCTGCAAGGCGTTTGGCATAAGAATGCGCCAAAAATCATGGACTGTGAGGAGCCAATACTGTTCAGCTGAACCTCTTTAGCTGGCGGGTCATACCAAAGCTGGATAGGCCACGGGATACCGGGCATTTCCTGACGACTACCATCGTCTGCTTTCTCTAAGAACAGTTTCGTCCCTACGGCATATGTTTTTAGCAGCTGGTGTCCTGCCGCTCGCATGCGTCTTTCAATTTGAGACCATTTCGGTACTACAAAAACCGCTGAAGTGGTTTCGGGACGCATACGCTTGCAGCGCAGGTAATGCTTATGCCAAAGCTCAATTTTTGTGTATGGGGGATTTGCCCAGACAAACTCGCCAGAGACATCGGAGGTCAAGAACGAATTTGAAGGGGAGGCAAAGCGTGTACAAAGACTATTGTCGCCAGAGTTGTTACAAGCAGCGTCAAAGGTGAACTGCCGTCCCAACATGTTCTCCACGTTACGAAACTCGTCCGGGAGGAACATGTGATCACAGCTAAGCGGATCACAAACGGGCAACAAGGACTCTCTGATTTTGCAGCTAGCCGAGTCCTTA
>NW_003307608.1:67651-68571 GCF_000143455.1 Volvox carteri f. nagariensis
TTCTTGCCCGATCGGTGCTCCCCAAAAATGTCCGTGGCCCAGACTAGAGCTTTGCCCGATACGAAGTAGACAAAGTGCTCTAACGGGTCCATNTGCATTAAGTCTAAGTATTGCAAAAGGAACTCGAACCACGATCGGGTGCAAGTAATATGCGTATCCCTTTTTCCCGAAAATTTTGGGGGAAGCGGGACGCGTTTCTGCGTACTCACCTCGGTACGCGGCGTTTTGCCCGTGGGCTGTAGCGCAGGCCGCGCGGAGTCGGAGTCCGTAGCGCTACCGCCAGGGCCGCTCTCCACCGCACCGGTGTCCCAAAGTTTCCGGACCTCCTCCAGGGTGACCTCCGGCTCTATCGTCAGGGAGTCCAGGGCCGCCTGGAAAGCGGTAACCTGAAGACTCTCTTTCGACAAAATGCCAGCCAAGGAAGACGCAGCCACTTGCTTGATAATCTTGCAAATGGCCACGGACCGTGGATTGGGAGGTGGTGGGCTTGAGGGCGTTGACAGCTTGGAGAGTAACTCCTGGAGTTGCGTCTCCACACGCTGTGAAGAATTTCGTAACGATATAATGTCGTCACGCAGTTCTGCCATCTCTTGGTGCGTTCCTTCCAGGGAACGCTCCAAGGCGCCGACGCGGTTCGGCACTGACTGTCGTAAAGTTTCAACCAAATGCGCTGGCAAAGTGCCAGGCGCTTTGGCTTTGGGAACTTCCGTCGTCGCGTCAACCGCATCATTGCCAGTAGTGTCGAGGGCAGTCGCCACGTTATCAGTTGGCGTCATCGTGTCCTGAATGTCATTATCAACAGGGACAGAGGAAAGGTATTTACGAAGCGAAGCGAAGGATTGTTTCCTTAATTTGCGCTTTTTAATTTTCGCAACGCGAAGTGGGTCCGAAGCGGTTGTAGCATCGGCAGGAATTGCGCC
>NW_003307608.1:68621-77075 GCF_000143455.1 Volvox carteri f. nagariensis
TTGCGCCGTAGTCTTAGACTTCGGTCGCGGAATAGGAACGTGCTTAGCATCGCTCAAAGAAACAGCCTTAGTCTTAGCTATAGGCTTAGGAACCATTTCCAGAAAGTCGAGTCTAAGACTCAGACAATGGGCGAGTAACTGCTGCGGCGCAATGTGAGGCGAGGACCGAACAAATGATCGTCGATACCAAAATGTAACAGCCGTCTCTTACCTTAGCTGTTTTAGCGGAAGTAGAGGGTCTCGTCCACGATTGGCGACCCAGCGTTAGGCGTGAGAAGAGACAAGGGAAGTCGGGATTCGAAGACATACGTCGAGAACGGTGACAGCAAGGTCTTGAACCCTGAACACTAGTATAGTGATACGTTAAGTGTCTGGCCGAAGCACTTCACCTGGGTGGCTTAAATGCGGCCCACCTGCCGCCATCTCCATTCCTGGAGTCTTGGTGTCGTACGCTAGGTTGTGATAGCGTACCAGAAAGTGAGTTCGTACAGTTAACGAGTATGGTTCGTAAATACGGGACCGTACCGTTACTGTGATTAAGCTTTAATAGCTTAAAGATATTCTAAGGTAAATGTAGCTTGCTACAGTCGAGCGAGGAGACTGACAGCAATAAGGGAGAGGAGGAGGAGGAGGAGAAGGGAGGGAGGGAGGAGGGAAGGGGCGAGGACGGAGGCGGCGAGGAGGGAGGGGAAGAGGAGGGAGGGAACGAGGAGGAGGAAGGGAGCCAGGATGGCATGACTGAGGAGGGACAGAGTGAGAGTGGATACAACGTGACGTGCATGGGTGGGTCCTCCAAGCGGCCAGTACGGGCTGCCAGCAAGCAAGGCAACAGAAAGTCCTACATCTCCCGTCGTTATGGCTAGCATTAAATGCCGGTGGCCTCTTTGGCAATATGGGTTTCGTTTTTAGGAGGACGGAAATTCAATGGGCTAATTAAGGGGGAACAGTTTGTTCTTCACCGAGTGGTAAACCTGATCCGTCGTGTATCTGTAGACCTGGGCCCAGGTCGGAGTAATGTCTCGCAGGGCATCAAAAGGTTATCCGAGTAGTTTTACAGTAAGAATCCGAGTTTGGCATATGGCAGACCCCTGACGCACGGGCCTTCAAGGCCAGGCCGGAGGGCATAGCCCTGCCCAGCCAGAAAGCGCCGATCATCCCCAATTGAAAATCTGACTTCACAACTAGACTCCCCGTACATGAAAATGGTTATCCGAGTAGTTTTACAGTAAGAATCCGAGTTTGGCATATGGCAGACCCCTGACGCACGGGCCTTCAAGGCCAGGCCGGAGGGCATAGCCCTGCCCAGCCAGAAAGCGCCGATCATCCCCAATTGAAAATCTGACTTCACAACTAGACTCCCCGTACATGAAAATGGTTATCCGAGTAGTTTTACAGTAAGAATCCGAGTTTGGCACATCCAGCCTCTAACAGCTTATCGAGCACAGAGTCTACATGGAAGTACAACAGTCTCCATACACAAGGCGTCACTTAGGGGACCACGTCTTCCTCCACATCGAGGGGCTCTTCCCCGACCTCAAACACCTCATCGAGTGCAATGGGCTCCTCCTCATCTCCGCTGCTCTGGCCTTCATCAGATACCTCCGTTTCAGGGTGTCCAGCTTCCAGGACAATGGCCGACCTGCCAAGCATTACACATGCCTTAGCTTGGGTGGATGCAGCGGCATCCAGCAGCTTCTGTAACCTCACCACCTCTTCTTCCGTGACAACAGCCTTTCCTGCCAACACAGTGCACGCCTCCCTGGCCAAACCAACGGGCGTGTATTGGCGCTGCTGCAGGTAAATCTGGTGGCCATTGAATGCATGCTGCAGAGCAGCTTCCACAGCATCCTGCTGGCCATGCATCTCGCCCTGCTGCTGCCCATTCCCCCCTCCACCCGCATCTTGCTGCAGAACAGCAATGTGCCCACGGATAACTTCCCTCTGAGCACGCAGAAGGCTTATCTTACGCGTGTAGTAAATGACCATGTCACGGAGCTCACGCTCCACAATGGTGCACTCCTCATTGCAACGGAGCCAGCGCTGCGCGAGGTCATCTGCCACACTGACCTCCCACGACATCACCTCATCACCCTCCCACGGCAGGTGCACACGGGCTGGTGCCCGAGGTATGCCTGCCCCGCCAGCCTGTCTGTCAGCCTTCCCAGCAGTTTCGACAACCGGGACAGCTGCCTCACCCTCAAGGGAAGCAATCACTGCATCGACTGCTGGCACACTGTACGTGACCCAAGGCACAACGGTGATGTACCCCAGCCAGCGCCTCATCTGCCCCAGCACCGATAGCAGGCTGGCCTTGGCGGCCGAGCAGCCCCTGCTCAGCTTGTTGCACTCTTTCTTGGTTAGTGCAAGTGAGCCCCGACGGTAAAGCCGGTCTTGCAGGCCGGCCAGTGTAGCTGCCAGGCCCGAAGCAGCACGTTCCAACCGTGCCAATTCATATGCCTTCCGCTCACGTGCTGCAACAGTGTACTCATGGCTGTCAGGCTGCCACCGTTTCGTAATCTTATGCTTCTTCTCCAGCGCCTCAAGCTCCAGCTTCAGCTTGGACCACTCCTCACGGTTGTCCATGCCCCCTTGAGTATTGCGTGAGCCAAGTGCACCATCCAGCGTGTAAAAGCGGTCCAGCTTTTCATAGTACACATGCCTCCACGGTTTACGACCCTGAGGGTTTGCAGGCAACAAACCCATCCAATGAGACTCGGACCCGGAAGTTAACAAGCGAATATTGGGATGCCATGGCAGCTGGCTCACCGTGGTACTGGGCCGCTGCTGCTGGCCGGACGGCCCTGCCTCCTGGGCAGATGCTAGCGTCTCCGCCATGGCGAGCAGGCCCTCACTAGGATTGGTGTTATCAACCAGGGGAAGACCGCGTCCCTCAAGTGCCAGCCTGCAAGATCGTCTGTATTTTTTCCGGTCGTCTATATCCTGAAGACCCGTCTATTAGACGAGTCATCTACAATAGTTCGTCTAAAGTCGAGTCGTCTATGCATGTCGTCTGTAGTCGATTCATCTCTTGTAGACGAAGGATAGACGATGGGTAGACGGTGAGAGGAGTTCAATATGCTGGAGAGTGTCTGCTTGGGTTAAACCATGCCGCTGAGCTGATGTCTGTTCTGCATCAATGTTGGCAAGGTTCTGGCAGGCTAACACTGCCTGGCATGTAACGATTATCGCCATACTTACAAAACCCCAGCACATGCTGTGGGGACCAGGCAGTGCCCAGCCTCTCCCACTTCCTTACCACAAAACTGTAGCAGTTTGAGATAATTGGGCAGACTTCAGTGAAGCCCATCCCTCATCGACAAGCCCACAACAAAGGCTCGTCATGGTCCTTTATAACTGCAATGTCTGGCAACTTCCCAGCACAGGCCGGCTGGTTTTGAAAACTCTCACCAGCACAGGCTGTGATGAACAGCCATTCCAACTCCACCACCCTTGCCATGTATGCATGGATGCGTGGTGTAACACCACCCATAACCCGCAAGTCAATGCAAGATCATTAGCTGACAATAAAAGCTGTTGTTTAATATCCTTCTGCTTCCTGCCGAGTTGCACAAATCTGACCACAGCATAGCTGACATCCATTTTGGCGCCACAACATCAGCATATGCAGTTGGATATGCTACGAAATTCTATGATAGCTTATGAGCAACCGCAGAGCTTTTATCATTTTTGTCGGTGGTCTTGAGCAGCTGTATCGTACTCGCGTCCCTTACGAGGGACGCGAGTACGGCAGATTGAAATTGAAGAAGATTCGTCTATCAGGGAAGGTTGTCAGCATTGCCTATCAGGCCTCGGTTTATCTGCTTAATTTAAAATTATGGACTCCACTTTTATTTTGAACCTTCTCGATGAAAATTGGTCGGCTTTTGAAGAGCAGGCAGTGTTTATCACGAAAAATGGTATTGCTTTTGATGCTGAGCTGGCAGCGGAACTTGTTTATGTAGTGCAGCCACAGCTAGTGAAGCAGTGCCCAGGCCTCGGCGAGACATTCTGCGCATTCCTGGAGGACGTTACAGCAAATCTATTTAGTGTAATTTCCTATAATTAGATAGTGACACAGGTGTCGCAATTACTTCACTGGTTATCACATTGGGAGAGGCCCTGGTCAAATGCCAGACTTTCACTGAGCATTCTCACCTGCCGCGACTGGTCATCAATATGTCCACCCAGAGGTGCCCTCACTGTGGACGAGAGTTCAAGGAGCTGCGCCTGCATCTCCTTCGCAACCCCTATGGCTGCAAGGATGTTATCGAGTCAACGCTGCCTGGCTGCTGCGTTGCCGGTGGAGACGTCGCCAACAATGATAAATTATTCACAGACAATGAGCCAGTGGTGAATGTGGAGTGCAGGCAGAGTGTTCCTCTTGACGAGCCATCAACGGGCACGTTCGAGATGGGCGTCTCATACCTTGACCACCTAGACAAGTATGCAGAGGCAAATAGTGAAAAGCCACCTGAGAAAAGTTTGTCTTCAGAGGTGGAGACCTTCCTCGCGGTGAACCTCTCGGGTGCGTTTTTACCAGCATTGGCCAGTGTTACCAGTGTTTACCAGCATTACTCACTGTTTCTAAGCATGCTGTTTTTGGTGCCTAGTTGATAGCAAGCCACAATGCTTACTGCAAGTTGAAATGTGATGCCTGCAGGTTGCAAGCTCCAGGAGTTTTTGCGTTTCCAGGCGAGGCCTACACCGTCTCTAAAATTGGAAGTCACCTATAGGCCGGGCCATCGCCTAATAGGTAGGACCGCGGAATATGTGGAGTATAGGTGATTTCGCGTATATGATCGTATACATCACACCTATAGGCGATCTGTTGTATACAGCATGGTCTATAGGCCTGTAGGCTATAGGTTACCATGTGTACGCAAGCAAAGCTGTGAGAGCCTATAATCGTTGTATAAAGGTATGCCTTTATGTAGGCCGCTCGTATATACAGTGTTCGGGCCAAAGCTGCACTAGCTGCTGCGTGCGAAACACATTTGACCTTCCATAAAATGCTGCAAACTATGAGGTCTGTGCATATGAAACGTATTGTATTCACCCTTCATGCCGAGGCACATGCATCGATGGAGCCCATGCATTGCCGTCAGGTACCCCTCGTCCCTAAGATCTACTGCTGTAACAACCACGCACACATACTGCTAGTAGTCATAAGAGCTGTAATTCCTGTGACCTCTGGTGTCCTGTTCGCGCCAGTTGCACCGCAAACGTTTCCACATGAACTGTTAAACTGTTTAAAATTTTCGTAATCTTAAGTATCGCGCGTGTGTATGCTTTGAAAATACAGGAGATGGAAAAGGTACGCTTATACTGGATTCACATGCTACGTTACGTTGCGAAAACTTTTAGGTAAAAGTGGCCCTGAGAAAGTCACCCAGTTCACACGGGACATTACGACGACGTTGTATTCGTTGGCGCGAGCTGTGTAAAACCATCTCCATTTTATGTCTTTCAATGGCCAAAACTTCAGAACATCCCCTTAGAATTGCAATATATATTTGAAGGGTGATTGGCAGCCCTGCCTACTGCAATGGCACTGCATCCCGCGCGAGCCGCGATGGCGTTTGCCCTAGCGGTCGCGCTGGATAAAATTTTTGATAATCTTGAAGATATGTTCAATGCTCAGTGGCAGAGATTGAGCGTGTGGGCCGACGCGGCGCGGCCCATGCCGCCGGAAGTGCGGCCGACTTGCCGTTTCGCGGGTGGCTTCAGCCCTGATACTACAATGGGTTACATATTGGCTATGCAAGCGGTCGTGAGCGGTCGAGCAACACGAGCGGCGTTATCCTTGTTCATTTTTATAATATAAGGCAGCGGTGTGACTAGAAATTCAGTCGGAGTGCAAAGCGCGCACAATTTGTCAAGTATGTGGTCTTTATAAGCGATTGGGCTTGGCCGTTTGTTATAACTCGCGAAATTGGCGACGCATTTCAAGTAACGGTACGAGGGGTCAGCGTTTGACGAAATTGAACCCCCCCCCCCCTGGTCACTTTAGACTTTTCGTCCACTTTACCGGTAACGTACCGTTACCACGTCCGAACCGACCACTTTTTCCAAAAAGTTTCAACGTAACGTAGCATGTGAACTGGCTATTACAGCGCTAGCCGTCAGCGATTTCTGGCTTACCAGGGTCTCAAGATCTAGGACCTCTTTTCCGAAAGCACTGAAAGGAGTTTTGCAACGTTATGTAATCTTTTCGGGGACTTTCCATGGACCTGCCGGCGAAGTAAGGGAATGATATGCGCACGCCGCCGAATAACTAATTATCAGTAAACAGTTAACCTGCAGGTATCGCGTTGAACTTCTTAATGCAATGCCAACATAAACCAAACAGGACAAGCCTACAACATGACTTCCAAAGGGTGGCATGTATGTTAGAAGCGCCCTGCATTCCGCTAAGGTACAGCTTGTTAGCTATTTGGACGGAACAGTCTTTTTTGCGTTTTTTTCCGAGTACCTCTTACACTGCTTGTCCTGCGCATCCTTTACATGTACTACGGCTAAGGGATCCCTTCCGGATGATGAAGAATGTGCTTTATGCTGGACCAATTACACATCACGATCAGCATCGATTAAGCGGCTCCAGGAGCTGGTACCAGCTGGTACCGGCCGGTGCTTAGGGCCCGATCCGCCGCCGGGAGGACGACTTCCTGAGGCAAACACGACGGACATCCCGAACGGTGCTTACATCCGTGTTATGGAAATTGCTCTTACGTGTGTGGACCGGACGGATGGACATGAGGCAACGTTTTGCATCACTTGTTTCTTGGCCGCAAGCAGCAACGTAGTGAAGGACATGGACGCGCATGCACAGGCCATGGAATGGTATGTCTAAATCATGGATGGCGACGTTCAACTCTCAGAATGGTGATTTCTGCCTTTGGGTTCAATTCTGAACCTGGAATGCTGCTGGCTCTGCCCGTACCGGAAAAGTGCTTTCCGGTACGGCGGTGTCAGGAGGTGGTATGTACGTCGTCTTAGGGGCAACCCTAAGACCAAGGGGATGAACGAATAGAGATATACTTTCTGTTTCTTGGCTGCAGCAAGTGTTGTCCTGGGCGCAACGTTGATGGCCTGATGCCGACGCGACCTCCTTTACGACAATGCTAGGCAAACGCAGCGGATGTTCATGAATTACTTAAGCGTTCATATTACTCGTCACAGCTTCAACGGCACTGTACTGGGCGGATGTAAGACGTGCGTTGGTGGACGCGATGGCCTTACGAAGGGGGAGAAAGACGCTTAGGAGATGCTTGGATTGTTATGTACAAGTCACGGACGGGGACGTTTAACTCTATGAATGCTGAGTTTTAGCTACTAGTCGGGTTTTTTGAACTTCGCTGTTGTTGGTTCCGCCCGTACAGGAAAAGTGTCTTCTGATACGGCGGTCACAGCAGGTAGTATCCACGTCGACTTGTATGCAAACCNAAATACAACGAAACCAGGGGATGATATGACAGTTTTGGAATGCTTGTTTCTTGGCCGCAAGCAGCAGCATACTTAAATCGCGTTGGGCCATTTGCCCAGGCTGCCGCGAGGACGACAAGCCAGGCTAATGCAGCTGGTGTCCATGATTGGATCATTACGTGCTGAATATGAAAGATTGCTACGAAGACTCTGACCCTGACGAACGTAAAATGTGATGTTCGTAAGGAAGAAAACAGACGCATATCCAAGGCATGGAGCTGTTTGTAGGGAAACCGTAAATGAAGGTTTAAGGAACTGAACGATGAATTCTGCCGGTGTGGTCGGTTCTGGATCTCTTATGTTGCTCGTCACGCTCCTAAGGAAAATGTACATTTGTTGCAGGAGGGAGTCTGTGTGTCAAGTCGTAGTCAAACCTTTTTCAAAGGGGATGAGCACACACACAGCTTGCATTCCATGTTCACTAACGTCAGCCCACAGTAAGCTACTGGGCTAGACTTGGAGGGTCCGACCGGGGCAACTCGTTGCTGTGGACTTGTAGGCAAGTCAAGTAGGGCTATGGAATGCTAGGACAATGTTATTATGTTTGTGTTATAGGCTTGGGTAGGAATTCTTAAGCAATACGTTGAGTGGCTTTTCCGCCGGCGGGAGGACGACAATCCCATGCAAACAGGACGGATGTTCCGAATGTTGCTTACATTCATGTTGTCGAAGCTCGCGACGACGGCTCTGGACAGGACGGATGTCAAGTGTGCGTTGGTGGACGTGATGGCAACGTAGTGAAGGACACGGACGCGCATGCACAGGCCATGGAATGGTATGTCTAAATCATGGATGGCGACGTTCAACTCTCAGAATGGTGATTTCTGCCTTTGGGTTCAATTCTGAACCTGGAATGCTGCTGGCTCTGCCCGTACCGGAAAAGTGCTTTCCGGTACGGCGGTGTCAGGAGGTGGTATCTACGTCGTCTTAGGGGCAACCCTAAGACCAAGGGGATGAACGAATAGAGATATA
>NW_003307608.1:77125-79483 GCF_000143455.1 Volvox carteri f. nagariensis
GTACCGTTACCACGTCCGAACCGACCACTTTTTCCAAAAAGTTTCAACGTAACGTAGCATGTGAACTGGCTATTACAGCGCTAGCCGTCAGCGATTTCTGGCTTACCAGGGTCTCAAGATCTAGGACCTCTTTTCCGAAAGCACTGAAAGGAGTTTTGCAACGTTATGTAATCTTTTCGGGGACTTTCCATGGACCTGCCGGCGAAGTAAGGGAATGATATGCGCACGCCGCCGAATAACTAATTATCAGTAAACAGTTAACCTGCAGGTATCGCGTTGAACTTCTTAATGCAATGCCAACATAAACCAAACAGGACAAGCCTACAACATGACTTCCAAAGGGTGGCATGTATGTTAGAAGCGCCCTGCATTCCGCTAAGGTACAGCTTGTTAGCTATTTGGACGGAACAGTCTTTTTTGCGTTTTTTTCCGAGTACCTCTTACACTGCTTGTCCTGCGCATCCTTTACATGTACTACGGCTAAGGGATCCCTTCCGGATGATGAAGAATGTGCTTTATGCTGGACCAATTACACATCACGATCAGCATCGATTAAGCGGCTCCAGGAGCTGGTACCAGCTGGTACCGGCCGGTGCTTAGGGCCCGATCCGCCGCCGGGAGGACGACTTCCTGAGGCAAACACGACGGACATCCCGAACGGTGCTTACATCCGTGTTATGGAAAATTGCTCTTACGTGTGTAGACCGGACGGATGGACAAGAGGCAACGTTTTGCATCACTTGTTTCTTGGCCGCAAGCAGCAACGTAGTGAAGGACATGGACGCGCATGCACAGGCCATGGAATGGTATGTCTAAATCATGGATGGCGACGTTCAACTCTCAGAATGGTGATTTCTGCCTTTGGGTTCAATTCTGAACCTGGAATGCTGCTGGCTCTGCCCGTACCGGAAAAGTGCTTTCCGGTACGGCGGTGTCAGGAGGTGGTATCTACGTCGTCTTAGGGGCAACCCTAAGACTAAGCCCAATGGCATACTCCAGGCCGGTTCCGGCCCGGTTCCGACCTAACGGGTCCAGTTAACGAGATGGGTAACCGGTCGGTAGGATTACCGAGCGAACCGTTATCCGTTAACCGTCCCCAGTAATCGGTAACCGATGTCGGTAACCTGGCATGAGGAAAAATGCATTTCTGATTGCAACCAGTTTCTTTGTGACAATGCCCATTGTCACAAGGTTCATGCCCACGTGTCACACCCCGACAAGCTTAGGAGGTTAAGGCAATGTGAATGCCGGGTGACAGGGGTGACAGTCTTGTGCAGGCACATTTGGAGACTAGTTTACACTGAGATTGGGGTGATGTTGGATTAGAATACTTGCAGTTCATGAAATTGAGGAAATGTGTTGCATAGGCATATCCAAACGTTTCAGAGGGACGTTGTTTCGCCCGTAACAGACTTGTTACGGGGCGAAACAAACTGGATTTCCACAGTCCCACCACTCAAAGAGCTCCCCACACCATCGCAAAGTCCCTTTTTTATTACAGACACATGTAACGAGTTGTCATAGCTTGAGATTGTCGATATATGACTGCTGGATTGTGACCAGGCCATCTCCTTACATGTCTTGCTGCACCAGCATGAGCAGTGATCCCTTCTGTTCAAAATTTTCAGGCAACATCGCAATGAGGCAAAACATTGTGCCGAATCTGCCGTACAAAGAGTGTTCAAAGCTTCACGCTACTAACGGACGAATACATAAGCATTCATTTACCTTGAAAGAATAAAGGAATTCTATAGCTTCATACAAATTCGCCTATCAGCAATTCTCCCTGGTCGTTCAAAAGTTGCTTGACGATTCTACCATCTCCATACTATGAAGGAGCGCTTCTTCATTTCTTCATTTTATCGGAACCTTAACGTATCCTTCCAACACAATGTCCATGGACAACGGTAATGAGGTCGGCGCCTACGAGTTTGACCGGAACGCCCTGGACAACATCGCCCGTCGGCGACATGATCGCCCACGCAAGAAATACAGCCAGCATCGTCCAGTGGATGAGTTTGGAGTACATAAGTTTGCCAGGGCAAACAATCTAAGTCAATTTACCGCGTGCCAATTGGAGGATGCCTTGTCCAAGGAAAGGTGCCATATGGACGACCTTGTGTTAGTTTAGTTGTTGCATGTAAGCTTGTGAGTTGGTGGCCTGGTTCATGCTTATGGGCGACAATTGAAATGCCGGGACAATGACTTATTAGGGACATTGACACGGCATTTCACGCCCTCAAAGCGGGAACAAACGCTAAAACTAAATACATACATAGTTCTAAATCTTCTACTAAAATTTTCCTGCAGCGTTAGAGGCCTTTAAATAATATTGGCGAACGCTGCTTCCCGCGCTAC
>NW_003307608.1:79707-89549 GCF_000143455.1 Volvox carteri f. nagariensis
TATGGGCCCCAAACGGTCGGTACGGCATGTTTATGCCATAGGGAAGGGGATGAACGAATAGAGATATACTTTCTGTTTCTTGGCTGCAGCAAGTGTTGTCCTGGGCGCAACGTTGATGGCCTGATGCCGACGCGACCTCCTTTACGACAATGCTAGGCAAACGCAGCGGATGTTCATGAATTACTTAAGTGTTCATATTACACGTCACAGCTTCAACGGCACTGTACTGGGCGGATGTAAGACGTGCGTTGGTGGACGCGATGGCCTTACGAAGGGGGAGAAAGACGCTTAGGAGATGCTTGGATTGTTATGTACAAGTCACAGACGGGGACGTTTAACTCTATGAATGCTGAGTTTTAGCTACTAGTCGGGTTTTTTGAACTTCGCTGTTGTTGGTTCCGCCCGTACAGGAAAAGTGTCTTCTGATACGGCGGTCACAGCAGGTAGTATCCACGTCGACTTGTATGCAAACCAAATACAACGAAACCAGGGGATGATATGACAGTTTTGGAATGCTTGTTTCTTGGCCGCAAGCAGCAGCATACTTAAATCGCGTTGGGCCATTTGCCCAGGCTGCCGCAAGGACGACAAGTCAGGCTAATGCAGCTGATGTCCATGACGGGTTCATTACGTGCTGAATATGGAAGATTGCTACAAAGACTCTGGCCCTGACGAACGTAAAATGTGATGTTCGTAAGGAAGAAAACAGACGCATATCCAAGGCATGGAGCTGTTTGTAGGGAAACCGTAAATGAAGGTTTAAGGAACTGAACGATGAATTCTGCCGGTGTGGTCGGTTCTGGATCTCTTATGTTGCTCGTCACGCTCGTACGGAAAATGTACATTTGTTGCAGGAGGGAGTCTGTGTGTCAAGTCGTAGTCAAACCTTTTTCAAAGGGGATGAGCACACACACAGCTTGCATTCCATGTTCACTAACGTCAGCCCACAGTAAGCTACTGGGCTAGACTTGGAGGGTCCGACCGGGGCAACTCGTTGCTGTGGACTTGTTTAGGCAAGTCAAGTAGGGCTATGGAATGCTAGGACAATGTTATTATATTTGTGTTATAGGCTTGGGTAGGAATTCTTAAGCAATACGTTGAGGGGCTTTTCCGCCGGCGGGAGGACGACAATCCCATGCAAACAGGACGGATGTTCCGAATGTTGCTTACATTCATGTTGTCGAAGCTCGCGACGACGGCTCTGGACAGGACGGATGTCAAGTGTGCGTTGGTGGACGTGATGGCAACGTAGTGAAGGACATGGACGCGCATGCACAGGCCATGGAATGGTATGTCTAAATCATGGATGGCGACGTTCAACTCTCAGAATGGTGATTTCTGCCTTTGGGTTCAATTCTGAACCTGGAATGCTGCTGGCTCTGCCCGTACCGGAAAAGTGCTTTCCGGTACGGCGGTGTCAGGAGGTGGTATCTACGTCGTCTTAGGGGCAACCCTAAGACTAAGGGGATGAACGAATAGAGATATACTTTCTGTTTCTTGGCTGCAGCAAGTGTTGTCCTGGGCGCAACGTTGATGGCCTGATGCCGACGCGACCTCCTTTACGACAATGCTAGGCAAACGCAGCGGATGTTCATGAATTACTTAAGCGTTCATATTACACGTCACAGCTTCAACGGCACTGTACTGGGCGGATGTAAGACGTGCATTGGTGGACGCGATGGCCTTACGAAGGGGGAGAAAGACGCTTAGGAGATGCTTGGATTGTTATGTACAAGTCACAGACGGGGACGTTTAACTCTATGAATGCTGAGTTTTAGCTACTAGTCGGGTTTTTTGAACTTCGCTGTTGTTGGTTCCGCCCGTACAGGAAAAGTGTCTTCTGATACGGCGGTCACAGCAGGTAGTATCCACGTCGACTTGTATGCAAACCAAATACAACGAAACCAGGGGATGATATGACAGTTTTGGAATGCTTGTTTCTTGGCCGCAAGCAGCAGCATACTTAAATCGCGTTGGGCCATTTGCCCAGGCTGCCGCAAGGACGACAAGCCAGGCTAATGCAGCTGGTGTCCATGAAGGGTTCATTGCGTGCTGAATATGAAAGATTGCTACAAAGACTCTGGCCCTGACGGATGTGCATTGTAAGGAAGGAAACGGATGAAGAGTTAGCTCCGCGGCGCATGGAACGCTAAGTAAGGATGATGGACTGTAAGCGTTAATATTCGGAGCAGGGATTTCTGTCTTTTCGCTCGGTTCTGAAAGTCTAACGTCGATTGCGCATCCCGTTTGTTCGGGGAACGTACTTAGATCTGATACGGCTCACCCGATTAGCAATAATGCTTTCTATGCTTGCATAACCATTTTGCAAACACAGACCATTATGCCAAATCTTTGCTGTAATGCCTCTGGCCCAGATGACATTGCATGTGCAACATGTCAAATAAACTCTGCTGCCCTTCTGCAGTGCACTTCAATCCTATATTTGTACATAATATTCGTGTAATATGAAAGGTGACTTCTTGCCAGCAGGGTAATGATCGGAGACCTACTTATGGCATCCCATGGATTATGCGGCATGTATCCGCATCATTTGTTCTATGTAATAGAATTTGTTTAAAAGAAAAATCTCGAAGAGCTATCCTGTTGGTATTTCATGGCTGGACTTCCAGTGCTCCATCCGTACCCAGTGCGGGGCCCGCCCGTCGCCTGCGTAGCTTCCCTACCACATAGACTTGCCCGGTTATCGGGCAATTTAGGTCGTTAACGGGGTATGCGGAGACCGGTTACCAGGTGGATGGTTACCGGGGGTCGTTAATCGGGGTGGTTACGATTGGGTTACCGGGTTGATCGTTACTGGGCATTAACCGGGACTGGTTACCGGTTTGAAGGCTATCGTTTTTCGCATTAATTTACAGCAGCAAGGACAGCCCTCTATGGCCGGTACTCAGCTCAGTGTCTTTTTTGAAAGTAATATATTCCTTAAAAGTAATAAACAGGCCATTTTGGCGTTTGGAAAAAAGGAATGAAGTGAGGCCGATCCTCAAAGCCCTCAGCACTCCTCCTCTGGCGATCTAAGTGATGCCCAGCACTGTGCTGCGTAAGCATGATGCTGCGTTTGCGGCGGTCCTGGATGATGTCCATGCCGAGGTAGTAGCGCGCCTCTCCAAGGTCTCGTACTGCGAAGCAACCAGCTATGGCCGGCTTGGCGGCCTCGACCAATTGCAGGTTGTGTGCCGCCACCAGCATGTCGTCAACGTGCACGAGCACATAAATTGAGCCGTCGGACCCGCGCTTGACGAATAGTGCGGGGTCGGACATAGACGGCTCATAGCCTAGCTTGCCCAACTCCGCCGCCAGTTTCTCGTACCAGCAGCATGGGGCTTGCTTGAGGCCGTAGACGGACTTTAACAGCTGGCACGCCTGCGTCGGGTCGCCGTTGCTGTAACCTGGTGGCTGTCGCATCCACAGCTCCTCTGCTAGGTCGCCTTTTAAGAAAGCCGTTTTGACGTCCATCTGATGGACCGTCATACCCCTGGCCGCTGCCACAGCTAGAAGTGCCCGCAGGGAGGCTGCACGCGTGGTGGGCGCAAACAGCTCTCCGTAGTCTATGCCCGTGCGCTGTTCAACGCCCTTCACCACCAAACGCGACTTATAGCGTACCTCACTGCCTGGCTCCTGTTTGACCTTGTAAACCCAGTGGCAGTCCAGGATGCGTGCACCGGGCGGCGGTGTGCCCGACTCCCATATTTTGTTGGAGAGCTGCGACAGGATCTCGTCATCCATCGAACTCTTCCACTTGTCAGCTTGCGGACTCGCCACCGCTTCCTCGTATTTGCGCGGCTCCTGCACCGCGCTGTGGCCTCCGCTGTCCGCACTGCTGTCGGGCATGTTAAGCTCCTGTGCAGCGCTATTGTGTCCACCGTTGGCACTGCCGTCGGCCACGTTAAACTCAGCGCGATCAGTGCTACCCGACGCTTTGTTAAGCAGCGGTGGACTACCCAAATCTCCGCCGCCACCGCTGCTGTTGTTGGCCAGGCTGACCGGGGCCAGCGGCTGGTGCAGCGGTTGCCGTTGACTGCAAGTGTTGGGGTGGAGGGGGGGCGCTGGGTTCACTGGGGGCGGGGCATCCACTTGAGTTGGCGGTGTGGCAGGCTGTGTTGAGCCGCCGACGGGGTTGCTGCCGCCAGGACGGGCGGGGCTGGTGCCGAAGGGGGTGCCCGCCCGTTGAGATGCCGGGCCGTGGTGGTCGTCATCGAAGGTGACATCGCTGCTAACAGTCACCTTGCCGTCAACAAGGACGCGGTGGGCGGCCGTGTTGCGCTCCGGTCCAAGGTAGGTTCCCGCCTTCACGCGGGGACCGAGCTTATCCTGCTGGCTGGCTGGGATGCGGATGTAGGCCAGGCAGCCAAAGGTGTGCAGGTGGCTGACGTCGGGGGTGACGCCATGATAAGCTGCCCACGGCGTGGCCTCTCGGTGGCCTCCTGGCCGTCTTGTGGGCCGCCAAAGCGGTACCTCGTCGCAGCAGCAGCTGGCACTGTTGAGGCAGACGGGGGCGTCCACACAGGCCTGACAAACACACCTGAGATGGACACACCTCGCCTCGAGCTGCACCGCCCCACCAACGGACCCCTGGTCGCCATCGTGCGCATGCCTGACACCCCTGAGCGGATTGAACAGGCTCACATGCCCATCTATATACACCTCCCTCAGCCGCCCAGCATCGATGGCACCATCGAGCTCTTCACGCTCGCCCCGCACCAGGCCGTGCCCTTCATGCTTATGGCCCAGTACTTCGACCGCCATGATGAGCCTGACCCTGGCGACCCACCGCAGATGCTGGTGGAGGGCAAGCCCGGCACCGGAAAGACCCAATTCATACAGGCGCTGCTCTGGTACACATTCCAGCATGGCTGCCCGCACTGGGCGGCCACCTGCGCCTACTCCTGGGCCGCCGCAGCTGCCTTCAACACGCCAGTGCACCGCAGCCTCTCCACCCACGCCATGTTTGCCCTCTCCGCTGGCAACAACCAAGCGGAGAGTGTCAGGAAAGGCAGCGCTGCCAGCCTACAGGTGCACCGCAATGCCGGCACTGGTGCGCTCATCATTGATGAGATCGGCATGAACAGCCTAGACCACCTGGGCGCGTGCAACCAGTCATGCACCCATCACCTGTTGCCGCCATCACATCTCGCCGGCGACCACCCCGCCGCCACCATCTTCAGCAGCCGCCCCAGCGCCAACACAGGCGATGAGTTCCAGCACCCAAAGCCAGGTGGGCCGCCCCTATACCGGTACACCGCCGCTGTGGAACACAACCCCCAGTCCTCACCCTCCGTCCCGACTGCGCAACCTCTGCACGGAGAGGATGACAACAATGGCGTCCCTAACGATGCTGCTGCTGGAGCTCAAGGCGGCAAACAGCAAGCCGAAGTAACAACACGCCACACCCGGGCCGTCCCACAGACCCAGAGCTGCATCCTCGAGGGCTTCCGGGTCTACCGAGCCCTGGCCAAGACGGTCTTCTTGCTGGAGAAGCAGCAGCGCCAGGACAGCAGTCCCTCTGGTCGTCGCCTGACAGAGTACGCCTCTATGTTCGGCGGCGAGCCAGCCACCGAGCAGCGCATAGCAGAGATGGTTGACGACCTCAACAGCCGCGCCATCATCGACTTGGCAGACCTGGCACACCTTGAGCCGCGCGTCGTGCTGCAGAGGAACGAACCACGCCACACGCTCAACACCCGGCTCATCATGCTGGAGGCAAACCGCAAGAACCAGCACCTTATGGTGTGGAACGCCGACCACGTCCCTGTCCAGAAGCGGGGCGCCGCTGTGGAGCCGCCCTTAACACACGTGGAGAAAGCAGTTGTGATGTGGATCAAGGATGACGAGTTTGGCCACACCACCGCCGACACGTGGTACTACCATGGCGCCCGTTACATCCTCCTTGACACGACGGCAGCTGATGCCGGGGCGAGTCACAACAACGAAGTGGAAGCCTGCGGCTTGCTTGAGGATGGCCGCGAGCCAGCAGATGACGGCCGTGGGCCATACCGCTGGCTCAAGTACCTGCCAGCGGCCGTCATTGTGCGGCCTGTGAGCGGCCACATCCCCGAGACCGTGCTGCAGGGCCTTGGAGACTACGCAAGCAGGGGTGGCGCCTTCATCCTGACACCCCGGGCGTCTTGCATGGCCGAGGTGGAGATGCCCGCCGGCGGATGTGGCACCATCACAAAGCAGATCCGGCACCTCAACGTGCCGCTGGGCGACCGCCAGGAGGCCACGGGGACAAGTGGCCACGGCGTGGCCTCCCTGAGAGGGAGCCACATTGTGCAGGAGGTTGGCGTAGAGCAAAGCCTCCGGCCAATAGCTGTCCGAGAGGGCGGCATCGTACAGCATAGCCCGCACACGGTCGAGGAGCGTGTGATTGAGCCGCTCCGCTGCTCCGTTCTGCTCCGGGGTGTACAGCGCCGAGTGGGTGTGCGCAGTGCCGTGCTGGTGTAGCCACTGCTCCAGTTGCTCGGCGACATACTCACCACCGTTGTCACTATGAAGTGTGCGTACCCTCCAGCTGCGTCACCATGTCCTGCAGCGCTTTGCCCACTTGGTTTTGGCTAACCAGCGTGTGAACGGCAGACAAACCGGAGGCACCGTCCAGCAGCGTTAGCAAGTAACGTGCCCCACCTCGGCCCGTGGTCGGCATGGGCCTGCACAGGTCAGAGTGCACGACCTCCAGTGCATGCTGAGGTCGGTTGCCGTGGCTGACATGGGCTGTAGCTGTGGTCTTCGTGATGAGCTCCTCCAGCGCCCGGTAACCAAGGTGGCCGAACTGGCGTTGCAGGCGCTGCGCTGCTGCGAGTTCGGCGACTGAGCACTCAGTGGCGCCCAGTTGCCCTTGGTGTTGCTGCCGTTGTTCGGCTGGTCTCCGCCGGCGTCACTGCTGGTTGTGCTGCCATCGCGGGTGCTGGGGGCGCCGGCTCTGTCTCCCGCGGCGCCGAGCGCGTTGACGGCGCGTTTGGTCGGCGCCAGCAGGTCCACATCCATGACGTAATGCCCCCACTCGCTCCATGCGGTGATAGACAAGCTGCTTTGCGGGAGGCCTACACGCGAGAACCGGCGGCCCGTCTTGTCTGTGCGAACGTGACCGAGCAGCCGCGCGTCACGAGAAGGTCGACAGACATGAGTGTGTGTCCCGAGCTGGGGACATGCAGCACGTTGCGCAGCCAGACAGATTCCCCATCGCGCGTCCTAGGAGCAACTGCCCTGTTCCCATGACGTCGGCTAGCTGATTGTTTCCCCACTTGATTTGCTGAGGCGCACCGACAGGGATGTAATTGTGCATCAAGGAACGGTCACCCGTGAGGTGGTAAGGTGAGCCAGAGTCTAGGACAACACATGAACTGCTACCACTGCCATCGACGACCAGCACCGTGGCACGGTTCTGGCGTGAGCTTCTTCCGCCACCGCCGCCACCACTGCTTCCGCCTGCAGTGTCGCTGCCGTTGCGGCGGCCGTTGCCGCGTCCAACATGGCCGCGTTCACGTGCCCTGTCGCCCCCGCTGTTACTGACATTGCCGCTGCCGGTGCCTCCGCCGCCGCCGTCACGATGGCGGTTGCCGCTGCCACTGCTGCCGGCGCCGGCACTGCATGGCTGCTCGAATGCATTGCTGCGGTAGAGACCAACGGACTCGTCCGCCAGCTTAACAGGGTATTCGCGGACGTAGAGACCAGGCTGTCCACAGTAGCGGCAGATGTCGTTGGCACCCGCGGCGCCCGAGGCGCCAGCAGCACCGCGGACTCCTGGTGTTCCTGCCGTCGAATACGGAGATGTTTGCACCGGGCGAGGGCGGGTCGAGCACTTTCCTCCCCCCCCCGTCTTGGGAGGTCGTAGCAGTACGGGTGCAGTTTTAGCTTGGGCGCAATCGTGTAGCACTCGGGCGGATAGTGTGGCGCTTCCCCGCTACTCTTTGGATCTTCAGTCGGTTGCGGCGCCCCGTCATTACTAAGTTGTTGTTGGTGCAGCTGCAGCTCGCGGCTCCTAGTCTGGATCACTCTGCGCGTCTTTTGCAGATTGCTCAGGTTGTCATGTCTCGTGTTGGCGCCAGAACCTGGCAGTCGTATGCGTCGCATTTTGCCGCCTTTGTGTGTTTCTGTGTGGGGGAAGGTTTGGAGTTTCTCCTGGCCTCCCATTATGCCGGGCTCTTGTGGGGTCAGTTTCTCGCTGCCAAGGGCTCCATCCAAGTCCGCAGAGCGCAGCCTTATTTCAGTGCTATCATCTCCGTGCATGACTTGCTCGGGTACCCTAAGCCCTGTGCCGGAGACAACACCCTGTTGGCCGCGTTCCATCGAGGTTGGGAGTGCTTGCAGCACTCAACGGTGCCTGCTTCCGCGCTCGTGTTGGCCTTTAGTGCAGGTGATGCTTGGCATCTTTATGAGCAGTTGGCCGTGGTACCCGTTGGCTCCGAGTTAGCCTTGCCGTTGTTGTTCGTCGTGTTGAGTTTCTGTCTCTTGCTTCGCCCAGACTCTCTGCTGTCGGTAACCTGGGCGCGTGTTGCTGTCGTTCAAGGGGAGCAAGTTGTTCAGTACAAACCCCTCAATTGGAAGGGCCATTTGGTTGCCGTTTGGTTGCCCGTTTCCCTGCAGTGGGCTGTCCGTCAGCGTTTTTTGCGTGATCCGTCGCGGTTGTGGCCGGCGGGTCAGTCTACGCGTGGTGCTGAGCGTTGGTTTGACTTAGTCCTTGCAGAGTGTGGTTTGCCTCATATGCGCGGGGTGCATTCTCCCTATAGCCAGCGTCGTGGTGGCGCTTCCGCTGCTCGGGCGGTGGGAGTACCGTTTGAGATCGTTGAAGCGTTTGGCGGTTGGTCTGCCGGTTCTGTAGCCCTCAGAGAGCAAACACAGAAAGTATGAAGACAGGGAACCGTCGCGGCGACATTTTCATTTACGTGATAGGTAACATATAATGTTAAGTAATTAGGATGTAACACGCCTGCTTGGTTCTTGCCGTCTAACATATGGATGCCGTACACTTTTCCGTTATTACGGTCAAAGTATGAGGTGCAGCATACGTTTACAGTACTTCTCCTTTTGTTAGGTTGCAGATTACTTGAAAGGAACTTGCTCCAGTTGGCGACTGGAGGAAGCATTCGTTCCCAACTTTCCCGATCTGCAGAGCCCGACATCAGAAGCTGGCTGAGAGACAAGGAAGAAAAGATTACTAAGCTTAAAAATATGGTCTAGGGTTGCATTAAATTGTCTGACAAACAGGGTGATTCCACTTGGCCGCACACTAGCATTAACAGGGTATTTCCACTTGGCCGCACACTAACTTTTGGACATTATCTTTAACGTGGACTTAGTGTGTGGCAGTGGACAGGTGTTTCCACTAAGCGCCCCGGAACCATACGACAGGTTGCTATAAAGGCACCAAACCATTGTTATAGTAAGAGTGGGTGTAATTTAATGCGCAAATCATTACAGTTTGGTCGGCAAATTGCTGGAATGTGGGCAATTCGACCGGTCCTGCTGTGAATTCCACTGGTTAGCGGGCTATTTGCGGCTGTGGATAAAGGAAAATACAAAAGCCAACGTAGGGCCATGAAGAAGGAAAATGGCTGACTATGAATTTTCCCGCTCGGAAGTTAATGTCCACTTTGAAAGTTATCAGCAGGTCTGAGGCCCTGATAACTAGTGTGCCACTAAGGCGGACTTAGTGTCCGAGGCGTTTCCACTGGGCCCTTCGGCTTTTCGCGTACGGAGCCCCTTTACGCGATTTTCTTAAAGAACTTTTACTTTCTATTAATGTATTTAACTAGTTTCTTATTGCTTGCATGATTTGCTGAGCCAGGTGTGAGATTTTTGAACTTAATGTTAGTGTGCGGCCTAGG
>NW_003307608.1:89684-115037 GCF_000143455.1 Volvox carteri f. nagariensis
GCGGTCGACTCTGAGGATCCCCTGCGGCCTAGTGGAAATACCCTGTAAGTTTCAAAAATCTCACGCCTGGCTCAGCAAATCATGCAAGCGATAAGAAACTAGTTAAATACATTAATAGAAAGTAAAAATCCTTTAAGAAATCGCGTAAAGGGACTCCGTACGCGAAAAGCCGAACGGCCCAGTGCGTACGCGTACGCCTCGGACCCTAAGTCCGCAATAGTGGCACACAAGTTATCAGGGCCTCAGACCTGCTGATAACTTTCAAAGTGGACATTAACTTCCGAGCGAGAAAATACATAGTCCGCCATTTTCCTTCCTCAAGGCCCTACGCTGACTTTTGTATTTTCCTTCATCCACAGCCGCATTTTTAAATAGCCCGCTAGCCAGTGGATTTCACAGCAGGACCGGTCGAATTGCCCACACTCCAGCGATTAGCCGACAAAACAATAATGATTTGTGATTTATAAATTACACCCACTCTTACTATAACAATGGTTTGGTACCTTTAAAGCAACCTATCGTACGCGTATGCATATGGATCCGGGGCAGTGGAAACACCTGTCCACTAGCCGCACACTAAGTCCACATTAAAAATAATGTTTAAAAATGCGGCGAAGTGGAAACACCCTGAAAGCCATACACGACTCAGAGTCGTACTGATCAAAGCCAATCCATACCTATTCGGTAACGAACACAAACCCCTTACATTACTTTGATAGGGTATTATAAAGAGTGGTTACGTGTACGTAGCTTAGCTATCCATTTTGGAATTACTTGAAGCCGCCGACCTTTTCACGTGTGCACACTCCGTGCTCATGGATGTTTTAGAAGACTACGTTTCTCCTCCATCTCTCCCTAGGCCTCTTGATGGCAGCCCGGGCGTTACGGCGGTAGCCCGCGCCAATGGCATCAGTGGTCCAGTCGCCCACAAACTTAGGAACTATCTACGGCAGAAGGCTCTGAAGATGGACGCGTTCATTGCGGAATTAGTGAAGGCGTCCGAGTACTGCGGCGCCAAGCACGTGCAAGAGGCGCTGGTGACCACACTTGGCATCGACGCCTTGGAGTCGATCACACTCCTTCGTGTTCTTGTCCCCAAGGACAACAACGAGCGCCGGAACAGGTAAGGAATAAGGGTATGCAGAACGGGGGGCAACAGACTAAGCTTTTGATAAAGAAAGGTAACGGATACCCTGGGGGGGGGGTTTCACACATGTAATCTCCGTCTAAGGCTATCTGTCAGTATGCGCTGGCTATCTTGTGATACTCTGCAACTCTGTCACGATGTTATTTCAACACTTGCCATTCATTCCGTTCTCACTGACATGTCATGCAGTAACGCCTCATCTGTAACTGAGCCTTCCACAACCAAGCAAGTGGCCAAGCACTTGTCCTCCACCATACCATTGAAGTACCAGGTGGTCGTTAAGAAGGTTGCGAAGCCCGACGCCATCAAGATAAACAAGTGGTACACGTGCGGGTAGGTACAACATAGATTGATGTAGTAGACATGGGTACTTTTCTGCGCAAGATCACATAATGCTGGCACATTCTCAGGTTCCTTATCCTTGGGGTTACCTGAGACACCCTGTCGTCCGCACTGGCGAAGAAGGACAAGCTTAAGGGTGCAGTGAAGGACACAACCGACGTTGTTGACCTTAAGAAGTTGGGGAAGCGGTGGATGGCGGCGCTCTTCCGGTCACTGACTGGAGACAGCCTCTCAAAGGTTCAGCAGGAAGACAAGGCTACGTACGACGGTGTCTATGACGCCTTGAAGGCGAAGCTGCAGAACGCGATGGTCAACCATCAGTCAGGTAGAAAGGGTGATGTTTCGGAAACCAAACGATATTCAATCAAACTGTGCGTTACACCTCACACTCCCACAGTGCTGATCTTTACGTTAGGGTTTGAGTAACCCGCGTTTTGGATGCCGATGCATGCAGAGAAGAAGAAGTCGGACTCCTTTAAGGCCATCGGACTGACGACTGCAGACAAGGCTAAGCTCGAGACCGTGGCGACCATGGACGCCGTCAGTGCGACCGAGCTCTTTAAGGAGTGGGTGACTGCCCATGTCGAGGGCAGCACTCAGCCAGCAGGTAATGCATGCAAAGAAAAAACGTGGACGTTTCCTCAACCTCAAGACGACCTCAACCTCACTTGCAATCTGTGCCTCCGTGTTCTCTTTTGCAGGTCAGGAACGCAAGAAGAGCAACCACACGGCTGCAACTGAGGGTAAGTGAACGCCACTGCTCAGTAAAAGCTAAATACCCACGCGTTGTTACTAAGTTCAGACATGAAGGTCATGTACATTAACTACTTGAAACTTCCCTGTCATGCAATTCATCATGTTGCTTGTATCCCTTCCTAACTTCACAACAAAATGTATAACCCCCCAGGCCAGGCCAACGTTATGGAGACGCAGCAGGAGCCCCTCGGCCAGAAGAGCAGCCGCCAGGATGGGGATGAGGGAGATGATGGGGACTACAGCAGGGAGGACGAGGGCAGGGAAGACGAGGGCGAGGGCGGGGAGGACGACGGCTAGGGCGGGGAGGACGAGGGCGAGGGCGAGGGCGCGGAGGATGAGGGCGGGGAGGATGAGGGTGGGGAGGACGGGGACTGGCCGTACGAGAGCGGGGATTACATGGGCGGGGAGGACGAGGACTGGGAGGACGAGGGAGGGGAGGATGAGGGAGGGGAGGATGACGAGGGGACGGGGGGCAAAGTCCTGCTCGAGGAGTACGGCAGAAGCAAGAGCCAGAAGGTCCACAGCAAGTCCGTGCCTCAACCAACTGGGCGCCGCAAGGTCCTGGTGACCGGAAAACCTGACAAAGGTAAATTGTAGCTTCAACATGACAATAAATTACGACTACACACGGAACTTACTAACAACAAGGCAATAAATTACGACTACACATAAAAATTAATTTATGAATCACTCTCACTTTTTGTAGGGGCATTGGATGCCAGAGGGCGGCCCACGCGCCTGAGGCAACCCTCGGCTAAGGCTCGGGAGAGCCAAGAAACGGTGGCCATGGTGGTGCCTGCTCGAACCAAGCGTCCACGCCCTAAGGAAACCCCACTGGTGTTGCCGGAGGACCCTTCGGCTTTCGGGGCCACAGCGTCAAACCCCGCAAAGAGGAAGGAATCGTTTGGTGTCGGTAAAGGCCGAGCTGTACAGACCCGCGGGGCTAAGGTGCAGCAGGAGAAGGGCAAGAAGGGAGCCATGGCAGAGATTCGGAAGGGGGGGCTGAAGAAGCAGCGGAGGTAGCAGACCGCGGGCAGTGATCAGGAACCTGGAGGGCGCCTGTAGTTTCAAGTGATTCTTAATGTTGAGTAAAGAAGGGCCTATAGTCCTCGTGGTACCGATTGAGAGATGTGAGCAGGTTGTAGTAGGCCATTGGGCAATGCTTTGTGTAGGATAATATGAACCCGCTATGAAGCTGGTAATCGCTGTTTAATGCGTAATGGTCGGTTAACGTCCTGATAATATCTATGTTATTGCCCCATTACCGGGGACATTCTTGTAACTGGCCGCCTGATAAACGACCTGGTAAACACCCGATAATGCTGCCTGATTACCGGGTAACTGACCGATTACCGACCCTAGCCTTGTAACTGGCCGCCCGATAAACGACCCTGGTAAACCACCCTGGTAATGGAGCCTGATTACGGGTAACTGGCCGATTAACGACCCTAGCCCGTTAACAGCCCAGTAACCTTATAGCCTGGTAATCGAGGCCGGTTACCAGGCGTTCCCATTATCGGGCCAATAACATGCGGTAGGGCTTCGCAAAATTTCGCAAACATTCCTCGTTCACCGGCAGGCGCCCTAAGTGCTACGAAGGTCGTAACACATCCAGCTTCAGAAGAATAGCATGTAGACGTGTTGTTGGACTGCCACTGAACAAAATCTTAAACAAACGGACCTTCGTCGAACTCTCGACCATCAGAAACTGTCATGTCGCGAAGGCGCTTGTCTCAATAACCACTTGTTAGCACGTGTCATTAGCTCACTGTTAAGAAATCTTTCTCATTTCGCTTCCTACCACGTTTCAACTATACCACGTCTGCCACCGCCGCCGCCATGGAGCCAGCAGTGGAATTATTTACCCGCTTATTTACGGCCGCGCTGGCAGCGATTACGAATTGGCGACAGAATCAGAATGTGGCGAAGATGCTCGTCTTCAAGCTTGCCTGCTGCATTGCCTCCCTTCCTTCACATCCACGGGTGAAACTCGTCTTTCAAGGGCATCACGGTCTGGCACCAGTCGATGCGTCCCCAACAAGCATATATGATATGGAATTCGAAGATGGCAACGGCAAAGTAAGGACGCTGCTCGTCTTTTTGCTGTCATGAAGCCCGTGACGGGAGACACCTTCCAGGCCTCCTCAATCACAGCTTCCTGTGAGGGAAGCTTCAACCCGCGGATCTCGTTGAGGACGTACAATCTGCCGCCGTCGTGGAGAAGCCTGTTAATTTTTCTCGGTCCGATTTCTTGGTGAGGCCCAACAGGTGCCCCAGCACAGTGACCTGTAGGCAACATTTCAAAGGGAGTAGCCTATATGATGTGTCTCCCGTCCCGGGCTTCATGACAGCAAAAAGACGAGCAGCGTCCTTACTTTGCCGTTGCCATCTTTGAATTCCATATCATATATGCTTGTTGGGGACGCATCGACTGGTGCCAGACCGTGATGCCCTTGAAAGACGAGTTTCACCCGTGGATGTGAAGGAAGGGAGGCAATGAAGCAGGCAAGCTTGAAGACAAGCATCTTCGCCACATTCTGATTCTGTCGCCAATTCGTAATCGCTGCCAGCACGGCCGTAAATAAGCGGGTAAGGTGTATTCATTGTCAAACCTTGTGTAAGGGATGTTGCACTGTCACTGTGTCGTGCCTGAGCATACTTCGTTTTCCTTGTCCATACATGGTGAGCATTGATCCCCGTGATTTGTGATGCTGCCTGCAGGATGGGACGTCACTACCTGGGCCCAGTGGAATACCTGCAGTACATCAGGGAGAACAAGCAGGTGTGGACCATGGTAGGCTATAGTGGCATACAGGAGTACATGTGATGGATGTCTTTACAATTATCCCTTGATACACCCATATGTTTGTATTTATATACAAGCCTGCTATGTAGCCCGAGTGACTGTGTGCCAGAAAGTAGTCTCTTAAGCAGGAGCACGTGGGCACTTATAGAAAGCCTCATTCTTTCTAGTTAAGTGTACACCCCCCCCGCCTGCCTCCCCTAAGAGACACCCGCAGCAGACGCCCCCCTAAACACCCCCATACACAGAGGCACATGCAGATGGTGCAACTGCAGCAGTATCATTTGTTCATGCAGGCCATCCTATCGCACTGGTGGCACCACCGTTCGCAACAGCCTTAACCAGATTCATTCCTGGCCTAATCCGCTGCTTTGATGGTTGTGAAAGGTTGCCTCATGCATGCTTTTCCATCTCCTGAGTTTGTCTCTTTGGACCACTCGTATATGGTGCTGAACCCTCTTGAACCACGTGCATGTCTTAACAAATTCCATGGCCCTCATTCAAACGTTGGCAATGTTTTACTTGTGAACTGCCCATCATTTTGGGTTCGAGTTTTGCTATTGTACGGATCAGCCTGAATCCATATCACTTCCCATAACACAAAGACAATGCATTCAGCGCCTATTATTCTTGTTCAGAACATGCTGCATGTACCCATACTGTGCAGGCACTCTTGGCAGGGGATGCCACCCTGAAGCAACGGAACGAGGTCGGATTTGTGGGCGAGGAGGTGGTGTTATGGGGCTTTGCAAATACCGACATTTACCAGTGTGTACCCGTGGACACACTTCACCAGGACTTCAACGGTATCTCGATGCATCTCATCGAGGCTTTAAAGGCATGTATAGAGGATAAGTGCAAGCAACAGAAGGAGAGAGTGAACTTGAAGATCAGGGGACGGCTTGCCTCATATCGGCGTTTGCATGGTGGGGGTCGGATACCCAAGGAGAGCCTGTGGGCAGAGAAAACATGTGCAGAGGTACGTATGCTTTAAATGTTTGTGTTCCTTAGTTACTGTAAGCATGTATGTCATGCAATACTCCTCAGCAATACAGAAACCTTGCTTGACGAAGGTATAGTGTGACACCAGTAGTGTTTGCTGCCTGCTGTTACCTCCCCAACCAATGGAACATCCTTCCACAGGAGAGAGAGTGCATCATGCGGTTCATGGGCATTGCTCTCCATGACCTTGAGCAACTGGGACTGCCACGTGACATCCCGGAGTTCTTTACAGGTAGGTGCTCATTGTCTGCAGACCCAGCTGGGTGAAGCCATTGCTGTACACACCAACGCTCCTGATGAGGTTCTGTGTTTATATGTGCCGTGTATGTGCCGCTTGCTCCATGCAACCAACCATGCTTCATTGCAGCTTATGGGCGCTACATCCAAGTACGTGACATGCCAAGGCACACGACTGGAAGCCTCGCCTTTCTGGATGACCTAATAGCAAGGTAGGATGAAGGCACGAGTGATGGACAGTCAGATCACTGCTTCGAACAATGTACATGTTACATGTGTCACTCGTGAAGGCTACTACAGATATGAACATGTGTTCATAATACTGCTGTGTTTGCTTGCAGACTGCAGACAGATATGGTACGGCTGTTTGGCCGATACAAGAACTGGGGAAACATCCCCAAGTTCTTTAACATGCTAAAATACACGTGGTGCATCCGGCAATGGGGCATGACTGACTTGACAACGACGGGCCCCAAGGAGAGCTTTGTGAAGACTGTGCGTAAAGCATGGGAATTTACAAACAAGCATCCTGACACCATAGATAAGCAGGCAAGTGTGTACTAATCAATATCAGGGGTGTATTTGCCATCCATATGCAACGCCTAAGATGACTTGTGAGTGACATGCATTCTGTGTGCCACCGCCTTCATCATACAAATCTGGCAGGTTGTGAATAAGCTGGGTGCCATCACTGCTGGGGGGATGGCTGCTGAACACGAGGGTGCAGCAGCAGAGGCAACGGATAAGCACCTGGTATGTGTGCTTGAAGCTATGTATGTGCTGCAGATGTTGCTGTAACCTTCTACGATTTTATATGCCGCTACACGCCTAACCCACGTTGCATGTATCAATGTACCTGTGTACCAGAGAGCACAGGTACTCAGGGACAAGAAACATGCCATCGGCCGGTCAGGTCTCAGCCTTCCTTGGATACAGGCCATGGAAAAGGTTAAGAATCTGCAAGGTCGGTGTATGCAAGCTTGTATTTTCCCAAAATGTTGACCCAATGGCATCACACTATATGCATGTCTTGCATTTTTTTGCAAACAGATGAAGCAGCCTGGGGCATGGAGGGTGCAAAGTACCTGCAGCAGTGCCTTACAGAGCAGCTGGTGGCTGCCTGGGGGGTGTCTGCACAGGATCTGGATCATGCCAAGGTAGGCTCGCTGGTTACATAGGTTCATGATACAGTACTAGCAGGTTTAGCAGTGTTAATTTAGCTAGTTGTTTACTATGCAATGCATGTGAACTTCACACTTGTAGGTTGTCATCAGGCGTATGGGATGTCTTTACTACGCCCCACTTCACACCGTCACTTACATCCGTGGTGGCGGCCTGGCTAAGTCCCTTTTCAAGACCCAGGCATGCCCAGTGTGCGACATTTCAATCCTGAAGGGGGCTATGGTGTGTGGTACGGACGGGTAGGCAAATGGAGGTTTGGTTTCCATTCGTTGTGTGTATGTACTTCAGTTCTCTGGAGTTTGCTCATATGTGCATGGCCCTTGTGTGCAGGTGCAGCTACTGCTCAGCGTGCTCTACAAAGACAAGGTAGCAGATGTGGTGTATGTTAAGTGGTTTGATGCTCCAGAAGATGAATGGAACCGTGAACTGAATCTCCGTCCGCTGCGATGGCAGAGGTAATAAAAGTAGTTTACACACAGTCGTAATTTCAGTTGTATACCTCCCTCTCTTGCACTAACACTAACCATTGATTGTCCACACAACCTCCACTTCCAGGGTGACTGGAAAACCAGCAGCAGCTTATGGGTGTATCCCGTTTGAGTCCATTATCGAGAGAGTGTGCATTGTTCGGATCTTCCAAGTTAAAGTCAAACGTACACGTGGTTCCTCCAGCAGAAGCATGGATGATGTGGAAGAGTCCATGGGCAATGCAGTTCCCACAGCACAATTTGTGCTCAACGAGCTCATCGGCAGCCCACCCCATGGCCTTTTGCCAGTCGTGTTGGAGGATATTGCTGAAGAAGTCAGACAGCAGTCTCAAGAGAGTGAAAAGCGAAGCTTGCGCCCATCAGAAGCGCGGGCACTATTGGACAAGCTTATGGCCATCGAGGAATGGGAGCAATGGGAGTCTGGTTGCGTGTGGTCAAAAGATGATGACACAGATAAAGTTTCATCAGACGAGGCGTAGCAAAGACGTCCTAGATAATAACGACCGGGTAGAGGAGGATTGATCAATTGGGGCTCATGGGAGTAGGAAATGACTGTTTGTCTTGTGCTGATAGTGTCGGAGAATTTATTCTGTTAAGTGTTTTGGTTGTGTTTTGGAGTTGCAGCATTAATAGGCCAGATAACATGTGGATTATTCATTTAGTAAAGCAGACTGAGGGATTGTGGGCTGAGAGCTGAGATTCCTTGTGTGATGTGTGATAGTAACGTATGAAGAATATGTGAAAATTGTAATCCCCTGAGCTTCTATGCATCCCATATATTTCTGTACACAGATGACACATGTAAACAACATCCTGGCAAGTATACAGCATAGCCTAAACAAGGTCAGGTATAGGCTGTCATGTAAACATGAAGGCCTATTATGTGATGCCTATAGCAGTCTTGTAGTAGGCACTCGTGTACACACGCACCTGTATAGGCACTGTTGTTTACAACATCACATGTAGACACATCTGTATACCAGTCATGTTTACCACATAGCCTAAACAAGATCAGGTATAGGCTGTCATGTAAAGGCCATTGCATATTTCGTTATGCCTATAGCGGTCTTGTAATAGGCGCTCATGTACACATGCACCTGTATAGGCACTGTTGTTTACAACATCACCTGTAGACGCATGAATATACCAGGAAAGTATACACTACAGCCTAAACAAGATCAGGTATAGGCTGTCATGTAAAGGCCATTGCATATTTCGTTATGCCTATAGCGGTCTTGTAATAGGCGCTCATGTACACATGCACCTGTATAGGCACTGTTGTTTACAACATCACCTGTAGACGCATGAATATACCAGGAAAGTATACACTACAGCCTAAACAAGGTCAGGTATAGGCTGTCATGTAAAGGCCATTGCATATTACGTGATGCCTATAGCGGTCTTGTAATAGGCGCTCATGTACACACGCAGCTGTATAGGCACTGTTGTTTACAACATCACGTGTACACATATCTGTATAGCTTGGAAGTATACCGCATAGCATAAAGAAGGTCAGGTATTCTACATATATACAGGGTCCTCTATTAGGCAAACATGTACATATGTCCCTCTTTAGGTCTGGGCCTTTATTTCTCGTATAATACGTGTACACCTAACTGGCCTATATACCTTTCACCTATTTTCCAGAATATCTCGCCTATACAATGCCCGAAAAAATACAGACGACCCCATCTGCAGATACTTTGAAGGGTATCTACAATTCTTTGCGGGACTACCACCTTGGGAGCGACTCCAAGCATGTGGACATTGGCCCCAAGCTTACAGGTGCTCTTGCTGCTCAGTGTCGCATGTGGCGAGTATGAGGCCGACCTGGTGTATGTGCGGTGGTTTAATGCCTCCGGTGATGGATGGAATCGTTCCCTGAACTTGCGGCCCCTCGTCTGGTTTAGGTACGTATGGTGGGTGTATCTTATTTTCTTTCTCCCTTCTTTGTTAAGCATGGGTCAAAAGCTTTCTTGCATTCATGCCCAACATTTTGCAGAGCACATGAATGAAGCATGAGGGGCGGGGGCGAAAAGTACTCACAAATGCAGGGTGTTGTCACTGACTATCACTATCACTGACAGCCCCACAAACACTAATCCCACGTTTGCACCCACTCGTGACCCTTGACAGGCGGAGTGGCCAGCCAGCCGCATCATTCGGCTGCATACCGCTGGAGACAGTGCTGCAGCGGGTTTGCATTGTCCGTGTGCCCCCAAAGGGCAAGGGGGCACAGGCACCCAGTGCCAGTGGGAAGGGTGGGAAGTCACGCAGGGTTGCGACTGGCAACAGCAAGGGTGGGCACACAGCTAGCTGCCGAGCTGAACCCTAAGTTTGTCTTGAATGACCTGGTGGGGTTGCCCCCAGATGACCTGATTCCTGTTGTGAGTGAGGAGGTGATGGATGAGGTGAGGCCACGGAAGGATTTGCAGCCCTCGGCGGCTCGGGAAGAGCTTACCAAGCACTCATGGTTTAAGTAGTACTCAGTACTTGCGATGCTGGGATGGGTGGAGCCTGGAAGCGCATGCCTTGTGTATGCCTAAAGGAGACATGGATTTGGATACTGTGGATATTGATGTCGTTGATGACAACCAAGGTTGAGGTTTCATCAGCCAAGGTTGATGACAACCACTGGTTTGCTAGTGTCAATGGCAATGACAAACCTGGACCCGGAACCTGAATAACATGGTGGGTGAAGCCCTGGTGGAAGCTCAGAGAGGAAACGATTTGAGATTGTAACACATGAATAAGGAACGATGCCCGCCATCTACTGCCGTCTAAAAGATAATAGCCTATACCCGACTGTCTATAGACAGTGTCTATATCCGACTTGTCTATAGATAACCGTCTATATCCGCTTCGTCTATAGACGTAATCTATAGACGACCTGTCTATAGACGACTGGGTATAGACGGTCGTCTATGGGTCGTCTATTAGACGGTCGTCTATATCGTCTAAAAAACTCTTCTATAGACGAGCCGTCTAAAACTCAAAATAGTTCGTCTATAGTCACGTGGAAAAATTACAGACGATACAAGATCAATGATTTTAAGTAGGCAACGTTTCAAAGCCAAGCCAAGTTGGGCCCACCATACCAAGCCCAAGCTTGTAAACCAACATACCTGTCCTCAATCTCCTTCTTCAACTTCAGCGCATGTTGCAGACCCGCAAGCAGCTGCCGAGC
The DNA here is from genome assembly GCF_000143455.1 of Volvox carteri f. nagariensis. Taxonomy (NCBI): domain Eukaryota; kingdom Viridiplantae; phylum Chlorophyta; class Chlorophyceae; order Chlamydomonadales; family Volvocaceae; genus Volvox; species Volvox carteri. The sequence goes on from NW_003307608.1 coordinate 100,829, forward strand.
CAGGCCCTCCTCCTTTTTCCGATGGCGATCGCGCACCTACATAAAGAGGACACCGCTACTTTCCATCCATGCAAAAACACTATTCATGCTGTAATCACCCAGATTTAAACTCACCAGCCCGTTGATGAAGTCCTGGCGTGCAGCTGGGGACATATACGCCGTGATGTACCAGTGTCTCCGAATGTCTGCCCAAAGGTGCTCGATTAGGTCCCCGAATGTGAGCCCCAGTCCAGGCATGTAGCGTGAGTTGTAGCGGACATTGCACTCAGGCTTGTGTGGTCGGATGTGCCATGGTCCGATGGCGAAGGGCAGACCAGCAGGCAAGTCCAGCTCCTCATAGATCCTGTGGAAAACAAGGCAACAGATATTCAGCTTCTTCACAGGGGAAAAGCTTAACTCAAGTTAAAATCTGAAAGGGACTAAACTCCCAACCCCTGACCAACCCCAGGGATGGATATAAAATGGAGACCTCAGCCTGTCAACTCAGGTTAACTTGAGCATGTGCACATTGTGTCCCCAGAAAGCTCACCTCTTGTAGTAGCCCTCAAACTTGCACGCGACATCCAGGAACACTGCCTTGACAGATGCCAGATCCATTCTCTGCTTCAGAGCTTCCAGCAGCACCTCGTAGTACACAAAGTTCTCCTCTGTATGCAGGCTCACCATGGCCGGGACGAAGCCATGCCTGCAAGCAAATGCTGCGACACCAAGGCGATCATAGTTTGCAGCACGCCGCCCGAAGACCTTGGCAGCTTTGAACTCAGAGCAAGAAACAGCATCTGGGTCCGCCATCTTTCCACGCTGCTTCAGGCGCTCCATCACCAACTTCTCCGAGATAAACAAATCACCAGCCGCGAGGGGTTGCAGGTCGAGGGAGCCACTGGCCGCAGCCTTAAAGCGCCGAAGGCCCAGGCATGCGTCACCTGACACAGCAACACACTGCCGCCAGCAAGCAGGGCAGTCCATCCAGCGGCCACCGCCAGCTGCTGCTACTGCACCAGCAGCAGCATCCGAGGTACTGGCTCCTCTGGTGGCATTGCAAGGCTCCAAGGCAAGGATGTCATCTACACCCAGGAGCTCACAGGTTCGCATCAGGCTCTGTACCCTGTCCCAATGGGCGGCCGCGGTTCCAATTGCATCTGCGATGCCTGCTGGGGTGGGAAGCCCATTAACCGCGTGTTGACGCTGGAGCATCTTGGAGTATGCTGAGGCTGAGCATGGACTCTCTGCACGCAGGAAGCAGACCTGCTGCATCAGCCCCCAGTCAAACCAGGCGACGGGCCGGTCTGGTGTGCTTGGAAAGCACCCAATCTCCAGAGGGTGGATTTGCCGAACAAATGGCAGCTGGGCTGGGCAGTGGCGGCACCTGAAGCATGGATATGGTGCTTCGATGCTCCCCTGCACTGTCACAAAGCGGACGGTCTCCCCGGAAGCTGTCTGGGTGGATGGTGCTGTGGGTGGACCCTCACGCTCTGCCCAGTCCGCTGTCAGGCACTGCGGACACAGCTCTGGAAGCCGGTCCCGTACCCGCGCATCAAATTCAGCTTCCAGGTAGGCCTGTAGGCGGGCTGCTGAGCCTGCGGCACCTCGGCCAAAGTAGGCAAAGCCGTAGAGGCCGAAGTTGAAGTATGACCGCTGCCAGTTGGCATGCCGTCGGGCGTTTGCCTCCTCAACAGTTCCCCTACGAGAACCCGCCTGGGGTTGTGGACGGGGTGGTTGCTGCTGCCGATGTTGGTTGACATCAGGCTCGTCAAACCCGTCAAGAGATGGTAGCTGCTCGTTGTTGTCCTCAATGGTTGGAGCGGGCAGATCGGGATCAGCGTTTCCAGAAGACTTAGCTGCTGCGGCACGCGCTGCTGCATTGGCAGCGGTTGAGCGACTGAGTTCCTCATAATACTCCCTGCCGGGACGCTTCCGAGGCCGCTTGGGCGGTCGGGGCCTTACCCAATCATCAAGCGTATCTTTTTTTTTTGCACAGGCCGGGCTACCCCCAGTGGATTGTCAGCACGGGTTCTATGAGAACGGGAGGTCCTTGAAGGGTTGAGTAGTTGCTCCGCGATAGAACGATAACGTCTGGACATCCCCCCTAAATTTTCTGCCTCCAAGCGCATACTGTATGTACGCAAACAACGCGTTTGTAATTATTACTATTATAATAGTAGAAATCAAGTTAGGGTTGCTGGGGTACTATTATTTTGCCGTGCGACAAGCCTGAAGATTCAAAAAGCGCGTGCACAGGAGAACTTCTTAAGAACAACCTATTCGTACTCCAATTGATTATTTGCTGCAATGGCGTGTTAGGTGCAACGCCATTTTTCCACTCAGTGAGTGGACATTGGTCCCACTACAGGAGTGGACGTACATTCGCAGGGTGAGTTGAGTGCGCAATCTTAAATAAGCACCAAGCGGCGGGCAGCAGCAGGCCGGGCCATTTAGCTTGAAAGGATTGGGTTAGTAAATATCAAAGAGCTTATTCAATTCGTTGACATTGCTGCGAGACTCGCTGCTGGGCGAGTGTCAGGGAAACATTTCCCGCAAAAACCACTGCTGCAGCATGTGCGGCATCCCAACAGCTCAGCTTAGGTTGCAACTGTTGTAAACTTGCGAGCTGCTCTGTGCATTACTTTATACAGCTCGGAGCGTGGTCTGCACTCCTTATTGCAAGCAAATGAGGAATGCGGCTTCCAGCCGCCATATAAAGGAACCAAAGCACGATTCCATAAAAGGACAACACCAGAGATGTCTGACTGGAGTCACGTCTAGTTCACGACAGCGAAACTGTAATTTTTACTTTTCTAAACATGTACTCGGGCCGTTCATATCAGTGAGCACAAAAGAACCGCAAGGGGTCCCTCGCACCGTGTTTTGTTATCGCTCCGTTAAAATGATTTTATGATAGAATAGATCCAAGTTAAGCAAACCTCATGAGTGAATTTCATGGAAATAATGGAGGTAGGGAAGCATTGCTCAATCCCGTCGTCGAAACCCTTTGCGGCGAAGTCGTAATACGCTGACGCTCGACTGGACGACAAACTTTATGATCGGGAAGCCTCCCTTAGACAACTGCTGATGATTGCTGCTGCTTTGGGTATATGATGGAAGCAGGTAAAGGCTAGTAAAAGGCCGATGCAGGAGTTACAAGAGCGCGGCGGCGTTTTCTTATCTGTGGTATCAGCATTGGGGGAAAGCAGTGTAGGTGGCGTAAGGCCGAAGGAAAGCCCTAAGGATAAGGGCATGGTGAGACCTGGAGCACCGACTGCATCGCGTGACAACCGGCCCCCGCTATGCCGCACATATTCGTGAGGCTGGCGGTGCCCGTCATGCCACTCGAGGTTTTGTCGATGCTACAGTCGTGACGCGACGGCAAAATGGTAGAAACTGCTGGAGCTCGGAGTGCATACCACCACCACGAAAGGCTGTCCAGTGAGTGGGGACGGAACCGCAGCAGCTGCACGGCCAAGAGCTGGTGGTGTGTGGGAAATTGGCTTGCATGCAGCCATGTGTGAGGTGCGTGCTGCATGGCAGCATCAGCAGCACCGTAAGGGCTGGTCTTCACCACTACACCAGCCTCCACATCGGTATCCTAAACATGGCACATGGCGTGTCAGCTTTTGGCCATTTCGAGAAGATGCCGAATGGCCACGCCCAGCTCAGGATGATAAGAACGAGAGCTAAATGTTAAAGACACGCAAATGCGTAGCAGCCACAGCGAGAGGGCCTTTACTTTGGGCATTTCCTAAACCTTCTGAAGCGCCTGACGTGCTGTAGCAGTCGCGTCCTGTGGTCTTTTGCAGGAACTGCTTATGTAGGTAATAATCATTTTATACAACGAATATTTTTAGGCTACAAAACGGCCATTGCAGATGTTACCATGTGGCTAATGATAAGGGAATTTCCCGTAAGGAGTTCTTTATCATATGCATCCCAAGCTAAGGAACTTTATATTTGTTGTTGCTCCAGACCATGTATCAAATGTTGCACTCAACAACGGTTATGCTTATTGCACCAGCTAAGTAGCCATTTTTCCTGCAGGAAACTGGGTAGACCAAATCGCGAAGTGTTCCTTCTCGCGTCTTGTCGCGTCCACCCAAACTCGCCAAACGGAGCTAATATCCTTCCTTCTGGCTTCTGGTACCTCGTTACATGTAGTAACGGAAAACCTAGAAAGGAAACTGTATAAGTCCCAGGAAAAACGAACTCGATTTCGATTTCGATTATCATTTCGATTCATAATAGAGCTGGTAAGAATGTAGGCTATAAAGTACTCCCTAGCTAATTGAAATTCGCACATTTCTGGCTTGAGAAGGCTAATGACACCGTCGGCGAGCGACTGGCAATGACTAAATGCTTCAAAGCTCAACAGTACAGATGAACCCTTAGAGAACCAGTACTATGTTTTCTTCGCGCGCACTGATCCTCTGCTGCTCCAACCGAGTTTCTCTTTGTTGTTACGCTAGCAGCCGCGGCGCGCCACGGCGGAGGGACGCCGGCCGGTGTCTTTTGCAGTTTAAATGTCGCCAACCCATATGAGAAGAGGCTTCAAGCCACACGCTGCATGTGTTTTTAAGTATATAGACATATGAAGCTCTGTGAAGGTTGAAGGACATCATTCCAGACCCTTCCAGACGCACAACTTCATAACGATCTTCTTTAACAGCTTCTCCTGCAACGCAGTTCTTCCCAGTTTTTTTCGTTTATTTGAGTGTACTTGTGTGAAAAGTGACGTGCCCGCTGGGAAAGTAGTTCGTTCAACCTCGTGACCTGTCGTAAAACATTACCAATGGGCGTCCTTAACCGGTCCGACAATTCAGTCAACACCAACCTTATATTGTAAAATAGTTATGTCATTTCGCATGTCCTGTTTAGAAACTCGGCCGAATATTACGCCTGCGAATTTGCCACTCCGCGCAGTCCCTCGATTACGACAAACTTCACACTTCCAGCAAATCGCGCTACCCCGATAGCGCTGTACCAGATGCGAAATGGTCAAACAAAGCAAAATTCTGGAGTTGTACTTGACTGGCTGCTGTACAAGGGTCTGGACTCATCCAGACGGAAAACAGCCTGGTTGAAACGAAACGAAGATAGCGGGTTTCGTTGAGGGAAGACTTGTTGTGAATTAGGCTTTTATATCAAGACTGTTTGGTAATGATTACTACTATTAGTATGGCTCTTCTGGAAGCCAAACGACTGGGCACTTTCCTTTAATTTATTAACCTGCCCACAAAGTTTGTTGATGTAACCTGCAGCTGCTAATTGCTTACCAGCCCCACCCGTTCGTCAGCAGACAGAGGGACGGCGAGGGCTAATTGCGGGAAGAACAGCTCCTTCTTTCCCGGCAACAGCAATTTGCCTCGCTATCGAATACTCTTGGGACCCCGCGATACTGCCGCCTTTACTGCACTTTTCGCAGCTCCAATACATCATATAAACTTGAGTTTGCTGGGTCACTCGTTGCTTGACGTTGCTTGCACACAACATGGTCAGACGGCGGGGGCGCCGATTTTGCATAGACTGGAAAAATAAGACGACAACGTCCACTGTCAAATTTGAAGAGGGTCATGATCTGGAGCCTTGCCTGTGGCATCCGGCGTGTCTGCACGTCACAGTGGTGCTTCTACGTGCTTCGTACATGGCGTCTAATGGAAATCGCGTTCCTTGCGGTTGTAAAAAGAGGCTCAATTAGGTTGTCTCTATCGTCGTTAATATTTAAAAAGTATTCTTGGCGCCACCACGGGGGGTTGGTTTGTGGCGCTTATATAGATTTGTCCAAAAGTTCGTTAGCGCGCATCGTCAGCAGTTGCCGTAGACGTGCAACTCGATACGTAAAATGGTACAGCGAGCCGCGGTAAAGCAGTAGTATGTTTTTATTTTGACGTAATTTAACGGGGTGCTATATTTGTACATGATTTGACTGTGTCATTTGTTAAGCAAGGCGACCAAGGTAGAGGGTAAGCTTCGAGTTACTCGGAGAAATCGCGAATTGTGCTTAGACTTTGCCATGTATGTGCGCAGGTTCCTGATCCACCAAGAGATTTCGCGATTGAGCCTCTTAAATGGTACCGGTGCATGCATGAACGTCAGTAACGTCACCGTTTCCTGCCTGCTTGGCGCGCTGCCTGATTCCTTAAGGAAAAGGCGCCCAGTAAATGATCAGCAAACTGATTTTACGACATCTGACGACAGCATTGCTTGCAGTGTTGGTTTCTTCCGCAGAAGGATCTCGCGGTCGAGGTAGGTTCACCGCGTTTTCACAGCTGCCACTCGGTAACCGCAATGAAGAAGCTATTCACATAGTCATTTTTACTTCCTATAAAATTAGAAAAAAAATATCAGGGTGAAGAACGGGAGCGGCGCTCTTTGCCATTGCAATTACAGTTTCCTGGTGAGCGACGGAACATTCCAAACGGTACCGGAGTTGCGCAGAATGACGGTACCAACAACCCGCGCTTCCCGCTAAAACTTAATGACATACAGACGCGTCACCTTGACAGTTCTACGGAAGCGGACATAAGCCGAGTACTGTTCACAGTTCCCATACCGTTAGGTGCTAGGTCGATTATGTCATCCGACGGGTTTTCCGTTATCGAAAACCCTCTCCTCACGTCCCCCCCTCCCGCCCCCCCGCTCCTGCGGACGTGCCCATGTAGTCACGGCCAATACCTTATGCCCGGCTCGCATACCATGGTCCCAAGCAGGAAAGCAGATATTGTCGAAATGAAAACACAGGATTCTCTAGGTTAAGGAATAAACCTATATATCTAGTTCCCATATTAACACCACCTGCGTGTGGATGAAATGCTGGGTCTGGTTTAGTGCAAGAGGTAGGACCTGGCGTCTGTAATGAAGAGGAAAGGATGAATCGTTGGAATGGCTGCTAGACGGTCCTTTTGCGTCCAGTTCCCTGTCATCATCGCCGCTCTTTTACCCACACCTCGCTGTCCCCCTTCCCGCCCCTTCTCGCTCCTCACTCCTCCACGCTGTCGCTCCTCACTCCTCCACGCCGTCGCTCCTCGCTCCTCCTCCTCGTCCCCCCCAGGTGCCCCCTCCTCGGAATGTCCCCTCGTCACCGGATATGAGTTCCACCGCAAGCAGGAGGCGGCCAGCGTGCTCATCCTCGGCACATCTGCCGCCTCTTCGCCTGACAGCATCGCTGAGGAATGTGGAAACACGAGGTTCTGTAACGCCTTCACTGCCGCCGGTGACCTGCTGTCCGTCCCCATGTTCCCCGTGTTCACTGACATGGAGGGGGACGGCAGCGCTGCTGACGTGAAGCCATGTGACGGCACCTACCTCTCCAAGCGAACTCTTTCAGGCCTGCGCCTGCCCGTAAGTTTGCCCCTACTTGGTCGGTTTCCAGTACAGGTTGTCTAGGACAAACGGCGGTCTGTCCTAGGTCTAATAGGAAAGAGACTTTCCTATCACACCTGCCGTGCATGGGATTGAGACCTAGCCGTGCACAAAATCCAGCACAAAATCAAACAAGCTAACACATATCCACCCAGATAGGACATTTCTTCGAAAGGAAACTCTGAAAACCAACTCTGAAAAGCATGGATTCTTGTCCCCAGGAGGCCCCGGTGGTTTTCAGACGCATTGATGTACATCTCAATCTGTCCATCTGCTCAGATGTGCACAAGCGTCGTCGAGAGATGCTACAGCCATATGACGTGACAATGCCGGCTGTCACAAAGTTAATTTAATGATTGCGTCACCGGTCATCTGTCGTGACTTCACTCCTGGTGTGAGTGCATCTAATACATAAAACCTATTCCGTACACACAGGCCGACATGAAGCTGGAGGCTTTGCGCCGGGTGGGCGCTGAAAAGGCCAGGAATCTCCGGGCCGCCGTAGCCGCAGCCAAAAGGGTGCGTAGACGGGTGGATGGGTGGTCATCTTGTTGTCCTGGTGGCGCCTGCAGCTGCACTAGCAGAGCTTGCAACGGGCTAGGTGTGCAGCGGGCGGCTGTGGACCTTTAAGGAATGTGTCTATCTGTAAGCCTGATTCCTAGGCCGCTGTCAAAGACACGTGTCCTGCGACATCATACTGTAACGGTAACGGTAACGGTAGCTGTAGCTGTAGCTGTAGCTGTGTGACGACGCATTCCCGCAGTCCTATGCCTACCTGGTAACGGTAACGGTAACGGTAGCTGTAGCTGTAGCTGTAGCTGTGCGACTACACGTCACCGCTCAAACGCCTAAGGTGAGGAGCGGTCCCTTCAGTGTTGTGCTGCTAGCGTTGATGAAATGAACCCCTTTGGTTCATTCCCGAAGGGGAACCCCTTTGTTTCAATCGACCTAACGGAGGGTGTATCGGCTCTCGACTCTGTGGAGTTTTTATGGTCTGTAGACAGGTTCATCGTAAAATGGGTAGGACGGAGAAGTCAATCGTACATAGATTCGTGATATATAGCTTGGTCTATAGATCGTGCCATGGCATTGTGGTAGATAGGTCTGTAAAGGGATGGGTGATAGGCACTCTTCAATTCTACAGACGCTCCCGCACACGCACACACCCACACACCGACATACCGACATACCGACATACATATAGGTCAGGCACTACTGGTAAAGCACATACTGATGCCCCCGGAGGTTCCGGGATCGAGATCTGTCAGGGTCGAAAAGTCCTTCCGATGGTGGAAGGTTTAAAGTGCCCATAGTCGATGGACGGTGGTGACCTGGAATAAACTTGACCTGCGAGCTGACCAGGAAAGGAGTTGAGCCGCCGTTGATCCGGCAGATTCCGTTGGATGCTGGTGGTGGGTGCGGAACCTGAGCGATCCACTGAGAAGTTGACTAGGGTGACTAGATGAGGGTGCCCCGAAACACCGGGGAAGGCAGGGTCTGCCAGGTGGCGGCCGCAGGGTGAAGATATGACCCCCCTGTTCCACACATCATACACACAGACACACAGACACACAGAGCCGTGAATGCCCAAGCAGCCTCGCCCGGGGTCTGTATGTGCAATAGCTGGCCGCTGAAAAGGCCTCACAAGATGCTCGCAGAGATGAAAGAATGCCGGATATACGTGTATCACCATCTGCACTACACATGATCTACGCCGACAGGCAACCCATGCACCTGACACACTTGCCCTGAGCCCCTCACGAGCCCTGCGTACGTACAAGCATTCCAGCAAGTCCATGAAGGCTTTCTCGCTTGGCCCAACCGCAGGTAGCTGCAAAGCTGAGGATGAAAAATCGTAATCCTCGCACCGCCTATCGCCTCCCCGCGGAGGAGGTTAGGAGCGCTTTTATCGCAGCACAGGCAAGTTTGCAAGCGTCCATCCACTGCTGCTTGCTTCATTGCCTGTGGGAAGGTGGAAATTTGTGGCGCATGCTTGCGGGCAGTTGGGCGGGGATTTGGCAGGTGACCAGCCGCTTTCGACTTTGTGTTTTGTGGGCTGAGCGCTCGGCGGCTCGCATGCATGGGTGGGCCAACGTGGTTGCACGGTACGGCAACCTGGGAACCTATGCATCCATGACTGTTCGCTGTTCGGTCATTACATTCACCCGACGCCTACTGGCAGTTACGTGAGAAAGGACTTCCCGATTCCTGACAGCCGTATCCGCACATGCCGCCGGTTGGCGAAAGCGTCTCTCGCGTGTTGTTAAGGATGGCCGGGCCAGCTGATGGGGAGGCTCAAATGCACGTTTTAAGAGCTATATGAGCTCTGTAAAACGTTTGATCGTCTTTAGAACGCACGCCTGTGGTATAATAGGGTGGACGGTACCTATCTAACATGCCATAGGCACAATCTCTACGTGACCAAATTTATTACATACGAGGACTCCGTCACAAAGGGCTTTGAACGGGGTTTTACAGCGGGTTGCGCGAACCAGGCTTTGTGTGTCATGTAGGATGGAAGACGGTGGCACTCCACGCCCATGCCCCGTTAGGTTGCACACCTTTTTGGCAGTTTTTCGGTCAGCAGTCGTAATTTTCGTTGGTCAGCCAGGTAGCAGCCGTTGGCCAGCAGCACACCAGCGCAGCGGCATACCATACCATGTAGCACGTGTTATAACATCCTCCTTCACTTCTTTTATACATCTTGCACCCTGTGACTCGTTCAGACGGCGCTGGATCAGTCGAGTGTCACAGCCGGATCCTACATGTACGACGACGTACTGGATGCGCTGTCGTACCCGGAATGGGACTCCCGTTTCAGCGGTCCTTTCAACTTCGTCAGCCCCGTCAAGGACCAGGGGGGTTGCGGCGCGTGTGTTGCCTTCGCCGCCGCGGGCATGGCGGAGGCATTGATAGCGACAGTTAACAACGCCTCCGCGTACGACATTGACTTGTCAGAGCATTGGTGCGTGCAGAGGGATCCCTGAACATCTGCGTAATAAAACGGTTGGCACACGTGCGCTGCGCACATGTTCCAACACCAACATGCAAGTGATGAGCTAATACAGTGTTTGGGTTGTGCGGGGGGGGCCTTCTGCGGGGATCTGTTGAGTCACTCCGACTGTGACCTCACTCCGCTTTCATCATTGATGGATGTGAGTGGTTCTGCGTTTTGTGTGAATTCCGATATATGTACGGCATCAACCACCGAACCACCTGCTGCCTTCTTGTTATTGCTGCATCAGCAGCAGCAGCCGGCACCGTCGCAACCCCCTTGGCGGCGTGTTGCCCATCATCAGCACCCCAACACATGCTCTACTCCTGATACTGCGTTTGCTAAGCTGCATTAGGAATGCAGCTGTTGACTCTATATATCAATGCTGCTGATGCCAGTTTTTTTCTAGTTGCAAAGAAACCTGCGTGAAAGCCCTAAGAATGAGACTTGAACTGGCTTCCATGCACGCACCCTGACTTGTCGCCGCTGCCGTCGCCAGGCTGTTCTTCTGCAGCACTTCGTCAGGACCCCTGTGTGAGGAAGGCTGGTACGCCTCATCCGCTGTTACCGTCATAGCGAACCAAAGCATACCGTTTGAGTTCAACTATCCATACCGGCCAGACGCACCCTCTTGTAAGCTCCTTTCGCCACCTGAACGGAGGCCAGGCGGGGTCTTCAAATACATCTACATCACTGATCTCACTGCGGTGCGTTCTTCGCGCATGGCGTCTAGAAGTCCATTTTGTTGTTTTGCAAATGAAATCATCACCATCATTCGTTTGAAGTGTTCGTCCGGGCCTCATCCATTCCTAATGATGGCGCTTTCGCACATCCACTGTACAGCTGGCCGCTGCTGAAAAGGCCTCTCAAGATGCTGGCAGAGCGCCTTAACGCGCTTATGTATTGCTAGACGTCATGTGTGCCGCCGTACTCTGTACCACAGCTAATACACACACACGCATCCATCACTTCGCCGTGTTCATCCGTATGGGATGTGTGTACGACCATTACTATGTGTATGCGTACATAGACACATAACTCGTGTCCCGCCTGCCCCGCTTACACTGACCGCCACAGGCTAAGCAGCACATCCGTACGTACGGCTCTGTAACGACTTTCTTCGCCGTACATGCTGATTTATATACGTGGTCTCCGGCGTCAGGGTGAGTTGGCGGTGGAATGTCCTGATCCGATCAGATGAGTCATCAAACCACGCAGAAACCCACGAGCATGATACGGGCACGCCGTGCTTTGCCTTGCCTTGCTTTGATTTGCCTTGCTTTGCTTTATGTGCAGCGCTTCTAGAGTTTATGTCTTATCGGCAGCGCTTACATCGTTTGTAGCGCATGCTCTAACGTTTTTAAAGTGCGTGCAGCCCTTCCATCCACTTAGCAAATGGATGGAAGCTACTCTTGATGAACCTCGAGGCTACTGCAAATGCGAAGGGCAAGTTTCCGCCCCTTTGCTTCCTGCTGCCGTACCTTGTCGTACTTTGCAGCCCTTACGTCTGGGATGGCGTGAGCCCGCAGACAGGCTATCACCAGATGGCGGTGGTGGGCTACAACGACACAGGGTAAGGACAGCAGACTGCATGTGTGTGTGTGAGTGAGTGTGTGTGTGTGTGTGTGTGTGAGTGTGTGTGTGTGTGTGCGTGAGTGTGTGTGTGTGTGTGTGAGTGTGTGTGTGTGTGTGAGTGTGTGTGTGTGTGCGTGAGTGTGTGTGCGTGTGTGCGTGTGTGTGTGTGTGAGTGTGTGTGTGTGTGAGTGTGTGTGTGAGTGTGTGAGTGTGTGTGTGTGTATGTTACATGGTTGGGGGCGCGTGACCCCATACCTGTAAAACTACCCATATGAGCCGAAGGCCCAACGGCAAATACCAAAACGCCTAAAAGCCATGCATGCGTTTTTCCTGCTCCATAAGGGTCGCCTCCGTGCATTTGCTTGGGACAAAAAGGTGGCTAAGCTGATTGTGTTTGCTGGTGGGTACTTAGGTGATGACAAGCTCACAAGAACCAGGCTTACAGGCATCACGCCAAATCTACGTAACCGTAGGTTACCTTGCTTTGTCCATAACACGGAAGCCCATCATGCATGTACTTGCACTTCCCCAAAACATGTCTTACCTGCGTGTCAGGGGCGTGTTATGTGCCGGCAGGCTTTTCCGCCTGTAATGATTAATGAAGTGCGTTAACGGCGCGTGTGCGCGTGTTAATTATCGGGGGATGCACCGCCACGATGATGAGTCAGTAGTCCATTTCCATTTTTGTACGGACGCGCCGTCAACCGTTCCGTTGCCAACACATCGATAAGCACCCGGGTACCAACTTAACGCGTTACGATTTTGTTTGGCTCTAAGAGAGAGAGAGAGAGAGAGAGAGAGAGAGAGAGACTTTACACAGTTTTTTAAATCTTTTTTTGTTGCTGTACCCAGTGTTGCTGATCTTTCCTTTGTACGGTTTGGAACAGACACGCGCTCCAAAGTGCATGCCACGCCAAAAGTGATACAGTAAGTAAGCGTTATGAGTAAACAAAATCCAGTGCAGCAGGCAGCTCATGTACGAATCCTGCCCATGTTTTCCACCTATAAGCGCCGCCCGTTCTCCCCTCGGGCGTCCCGTCATTTTGTCCCATCCCTTCCGTACAGTTCGTACTGGATCGCCAAGAACAGCTGGGGCACCGGTTGGGGCGATAAGGGATTTTTGCTTATGTCGTACAATGCAAATGTCAGCTTCATGTCAGGGGTTGGCGATAACATCATTGGTTTACTTTGGTTGCCACCGCCTCCGCCACCACCATGGCCGCCGTCACCACCTTCGCCGCCGGCTCAACCTTCACCACCGCGCCTTCCACTGCCGCCGCCACCATTGCGACCGCCGCACCCACGATATCCACAAGCGCCGCCGCCGCCATCACCCTCCATTTCCCCGCCACCACCATCACCGATGCCGTCACCACCGCCGCCATTGCCCTCACCGCCGCCGCCATTGCCGTCACCGTCGTCCGTACAGCTGCGCCCGTCGCCCCCGTCAGCCCCCAGACCGCAGAAAGGTGTCCGTGATCCGCCTTCGCCGCCACCTACATTCCCGCCCTCCCCGTCATATCCCAAGCCGCCGTCGCCGCCACCATCAAGGGTCCGTCGGCGCCTGCCCCCGCCGCCGCCACCGCCGCCTCCACCGCCGCCTCCCTCCCCCTCGCCGCCGGCCCCACTTCCGTTCTGTGGTGACGGCTCCTGCTCGGCTGGGGAGACGTGCGTCACGTGCCGCCTAGACTGTGGGGCGTGTCCGGTGTGCGGTGATGGTCTGTGTTCAGGTAATTGCGATTGTGCTAAGGCGGTGTGATGGGTGTGGTGTGATTTCCCATCACAGCTGGATGTAGACAGGCACGCACAGGTTCAAATTCGCAGTCTCATCATTACGACATTAAGCAGAAAGCATTTCACGTCAGAACCGCTTGCCGATTCTGTACCACATCAGATTTTATAGATTTAATGAATATAAAAAGGCACATTTGCAAAATGGGAGAGGTCCTTGAACTCGTAAATGTTGCCCCTCCGTAGATGTCTTTACGGGTTTTAGGGAAATAGGAGCCTTCCAACAGGGGCTTTAACGGACAACTAACTGCTGCTTAATAAAACATTAGAAATCGTGTTAATAGATAGATCCTAAGTACCTTAGTTTATGGCATCCCTTTGGGAGATGCACCATACAGAATGGCAAAGCACAACAAGCAACCTGGTGCTTGCGGAGGCGAACCCTTCCGTGAGAACTACAAGGACAAGATTTGACCTGCTGATCTGCATGAGGCACTAGTTACATGCCTTTACATGCTACTCTGCACAACCATCCTCTGTTGTGCAGAGTGTTTACCG
>NW_003307608.1:115087-249640 GCF_000143455.1 Volvox carteri f. nagariensis
CAACAGAGGATGGCCCTGCAGAGTTAACCTTCTGCCATGAGCGTATATATGATGTGTGAAACAGGGGGGTGTATCTTCGCCCGTGGCAGCTACCCTGCGAAGCCCTGCCTTCCCCGGTATTTCGGGGCACCCTCATCCAGTCACCCTAGTCAACTTCTCAGTGGATCGCTCAGGTTCCGCACCCACCACCAGCATCCAACGGAATTTGTCAGGTCGACAGCGGCCCAACTCCATTCCTGGTCAGCTCGCAGGTTAATTTTATCCCAGGTTACCATCGTTCATCAACTAGGGGCGCAATGCCTTCCACCATCGGAAGGACTTTTCACCCTAAAGGGTATCGATCCCGGGGTCTCCCGGGGGCAATGGTCGCGCCTTACCAGTAGTGCCAAACCCTGCGTCTAAATGTATGTCCGTCTGTCTCTTAGATTGGGTAGGCGGCGGGTAGCGCAGCACCTGTGTGGTTGTTCTTGGTAATGATGGCATGACATGACATGACGTGACATGACGTGAGTTTGACAAGTTTGTGGCAGCTAAAGATAAGACATTGTGTTTTAGGGTTAGATACAGGATGCGACGCGAGCGTGAACACGTGGGCACGAACGTGGCACGTGTGTGTGTATGTATGTACGTATGTATGTTGGCATGTATGTATGTTGGCATGTATGTATGTTGGCAAGTATGTATATTGGCATGTATGTGTGTGTTATGTATATTGGCAAGTATGTATATTGCGATGTATGTATATTGGCATTTGTGTTGGCATGTATGTATGTATGTTGGCATGTATGTATGTTGGCATGTAAGTGCGTTGGCAAGTATGTATCTTGGCTTGTATGTATGTTAGCATGTATTATTGAACTTATTGGTAATAATGAACGTCGTTGCTCTCATTGCGCGACCACGTGCAGCTCTTTGTCATTTCCCCTCCGGAGGGAAATGACACAGAGGGGATCCAGTACACGTACCAAACATGATACTCCGTGCTCGTCCAAGCAACCTCGTCCAACAATATGCCGCAATATCCAGCAGCTTCGTGCATTGGATATACATCTGTGCGTCATCATCATATTTCCCCTCCGGGCCCACAAATCCGAAACTCGCACATTGCTAGCATTAATGAATAGTAACAGATGGAAAGTCATTTGCGAAGAACAATATTAGTCAAAAAACGGATCGCAGCTCGCCGACGTAATTATTGATGTTGTATTCGCTCCCGACGCCCGCCTGCCCGCACGCACGTCATGCTCGTTCGCAGGGGGTGAGACCTGCGCTACTTGCCCTGCGGATTGCGGTATCCGCCTTCGGAATGGCACTCGCACGTGCTGTGGCGACGGCATATGCAGTCCTTCGGCAGGGGAAACGTGCGTTACGTGCCGCCAGGACTGTGGGGTGTGTCGCAATTGCAACCGGAACTTCCTCTGCGAGCCGCATCTGGGTGAGAAATGCGTCATCGGGGGAACCGGCTGCTTGGATTGCGGCAATTGCAAGACCATTTTTTGTGGAGATGGCAAGTGCACATCCAACTCGCCTACGGGCGGCTACAAGGAGACGTGTTCCTCATGCCCCATGGACTGCGGCCGGTGCTAAGATCCATCGTATGCGGTACGTTTCGTACATTCGTATAGCCTCACTTGGCATGCGTTTCCCTGTGTTGGAGATACCGAGGTGCACTTGAAACGTCCGTGTGATCCTCCTAGATGTGTGTGTGGTGTGTGGTTGTTACAGTGGGCTCCAGAAGACTCACAAAGAGTAGAGCCATCGGGCCAGCTGGCCGTGCATCACTGCACTAGAGACTAATATACAAATTAGACATTCACCCAGATGACACAACTAAAGGCATTATGACAGTCAAACCGCGAGGAAAAGGAAGGCTGAGGACCCCCCCATTATCATTGAAATAGGCCTGAGCCTGAAATGTCCTCCAAGAAAGAGAATCAAAACATTGGTGATAGCTAATCGTCCATCGGTGACCGCTCCAGTGAGCATAACAATTTGCCTGATACTTTTCGCAAGAAGGGGTGATGTGCGCCAACCGAATCCCAATAACCTTTCCGTGGAATTCCCAGAGCTGCGAAACCCTGAAGGCGGCCCCAAAAGTCAACAATAACTCGACAAATGGCTCCTTCCGTAAGGGAAGGGCCAGGTAACAGTGCCGGGTTGGTTTTCATGTTTGCAACCATGTATCGTCTCCCATGCTCCTAGACGTGTTACCTGGTTTGGGCTCTCTTGGAGCGCTGTAGCCAAACTTGGAAACATTGAGATCATGTAGATGAAAATGCCAAAATGGAATCATTTAAAAAAATAGCGTCGTCCCTGTATATTTCGTTAATGGATGGATTGTCTTACGCTTGCCGTACAACCCGCTGACCGTTCAGGTGACGGCATGAGTGCAGCATTGATGATGCGAGCACGTGCGCCACAGCAAGAAGCGGCGGTCGGGTCCATCGTGTGTGCCGGTCAAGTTCATATGTTACCAAGATTGTTTCACTAATGGTAAAGCTGTTGCCTGGGTGATCCTAATTGAGCAATGCCGGCTTCATGGTCAGCAACAGTATTGAGAATTTTTTACTTACGATGTGATTTATAGATATGGTGCAAACATTCATTCGAGCAATGGTAAAAACACAGCTGCTCCAATGATGTGAGTTACCAACTAAACAACTAACTGCAAGAGTTAAGTCAACGGAAAAACGCGGTCATCGACAGCAAGGAACTAATTAGTGCCGGAATGGTTGAGGATGGTGTATAAATGGTACACGAGAGAGTACACGAGAGACAACATGTGCGTGTGTGTCGCCTTCGGGTCAAGTTGCAGAATATTGCACATACATATGATGTGTGAATCAGGGGGGGTGTATTTTCACCCGTGGCCGCTACCCTGCGAAACCCTGCCTTCCCCGGTATTTCGGGGCACCCTCATCCAGTCACCCTAGTCAACTTCTCAGTGGATCGCGCAGGTTCCCCGCACCCACCACCAGCATCCAACGGAATCTGCCGGGTCGACAGCGGCCCAACTCCATTCCTGGACGGCTCGCAGGTTAACTTTATCCCAGGATCAACTAGGGGCGCAATGCCTTCCACCATAGGAAGGACTTTTGACCCTAAAGGGTATCAATCCAGGGATCTCCCGGGGGCAATGGTCGCGCCTTACCAGTAGTGCCAACCCTATTATATATTTACATACATACGTACATACATACGTCGACGTGTCCAGGCTTTAGAAAGGTAGGGCCAAGGGCTCCGGCGGGTGAAGGTGAGGGGCTGCTGTTCGAAGAGCCGAGAAGTACAATTCTATGGTAGCCATAGCTTGTGTAGCTGTAGGAACTTTTATCGTTATAGTGCCTACTAGAGTAAAATTTCAGTTTCGATTTGCCGCATGGAATGGACAGATTGGTGGGTACACCGACGCATGCGTCGGTGACGCATTGTTTTCCGCCGGCATCTAATCAAAAAATTTTCGTCACATTGCATTAGTTGTTGTGTGGTGCATCTCTTGCTGGAGAGTCCCCAGACATGCCTTCGTAATGATGTTAGGAAATCCCGGGACCCGCATTTGTGAGCGCGAGCGTACATGCCTATGCATGAGAGCGTGTGCTTGCATGCCCGTGCATGTTTATGTGCCCGTGCATTTATGCGTGTGCCTATGTGGCAGCACGCCTGCAGCCGTAAACATACTCATGCACGGGGATAAAGGATAGTCAAGCTAGGGTGGAATCAATTGCGGAATGTACAGCATGGTACGACAATATTTTCGTCAGTAGCCATGCATTCTTCTTCAGGTAGTTCTGTATGTGCGCCGTGCTCTATCCCGTCGCCGCTCCATCTCCGCACTGGTGCCGTACTTGCCATTCCTGAAATCATCATCCGGCTGCGAGCCGCAGGGAATTCGCATCTTCTTGCGGTTTTATTTTATTTGTCAGATGTGATCACTCAAGAACCCCGGGGATCTTGGATCCTAAGATGTACTGCACGCAGCAGGCTGATCAGTAACTCAAACAGGACGAACAAGTATAAAGCGCATTTCCCATCAGGTTGCGTGAAGACAAAATAGGTGCTCAGCTATTTGGTTACTTGAGAGTTGATGGGTGAAATGAACCGGTTTTGGTTACCTCGCGTGAGACGGCGAATGGAGCTTATGTAGATGTCGCGAGGTATTGCATGTACGGCACGTACAGTACAAAAAAAGGGTACATATAGGATTTTGTGTCATTATTGCACACCCGCACACTACTACTGGTAGTTTAGCTTCATGGCAGTCCTGGTAATGTGAGCCAGCAGCTGCAGCAGGTGTTGGATGCACGACACGAGCGATGATAGATCAAACCAGGCTATAGATTTCATTGCATACAATAATAGAGGATGGTACGCGATTTTAGAGTTGCGTGCAAATTTTTCGCAGTTGTTGGTAGCTCTTCTGTTCCGTTGCGTTTCGTTCAATTTGCGTCGTACTTGCTGATTTTCGTACATGTAGGTATTTGTTGCTGAAAAGGAACCCGCGCGCGTGCACCATTATCAGTGTCGCACAGTTGCCATCATTCATTCCGCCGAAGTTCTAGCGAGATAGAGCACATTGATTATCGATTGGGGTTTTGCATCATCAACCCGACATTACTATTCTACGTACGTGGGGCCGGAAACTTCCTGCCGTACGGCCTTCAAGCTAACCAATACGCCCATGTCATCACGTGCGTGGGCTTGTTGAATTCTGGGCGTATCACGAGATCTAGATCTGCATCCGCCGATTGGCACTTTCTGAATAACAGGGTTTGCGTGCTTATACGCATGTTGTCATTGGAGTTTGTGTCTGCTGTATGTGTGTTTGTATGTGGTCGGCTGTATGTATGTATATATGTGTGTGTGTGGTTGTTACAGAGGGTTCCAGGGTAGAGCCAGCGGGCCAGCTGGCCATGCACTGGGCTGGAGACTAATATACATACTAGAGTGGCATGCAGATAAGACAATGCAATTCAATTCGACAATGAAAACCGCGACTAAGGGGAAGGCTCAGGACTCACAATCTATGTGTATATGCGTATGCAATAACAACCCAAACTTGTAACAACGGCCGTGTTATTGCCCAGTTGATAGAGCTGTATATTCAGGTCGGATTGACCTCTGGTGAAAGTCTGTTTTCGTTTATCGCCCGAAATAAATTAAACTAGAGGGCGGCTTTTCAAAGCCGAAAAGGGGCTCGGCCCCGGTGCAGCCACTTGACCCCCGTTTGATTCGCAAGGCAGTCCGTACAGCATAGGAGTGCAAGCACAAGAACGCCGCCACGCTTGGAGTACACACTTGTTATTGAAATTCTCAAACATTAAAGGTCGGCAGACTTGCTACAGCGGTGCAGACCTGTCTGGATCGTTTTAGGGTTTTTAGCCTTTTTTAGCCATAGCATAATCATTATTTTGACTGAGCAGTTAGCCTTCTCGTGATGCGGCAATCCGTAGAATGACATACACACAAAGCAGGAGTGTCATTGCGGCAACGTGTGCTGCCGCTGCTGCGCCACATCCATATGAGTCGGGACTGCCCGATATGTAGGTGGCACTACCGTTGCATCCATGTTCGACACCGGCCCTTCGGTCTGCTGGCTGGCAGTTCAAGGTGCGCCAAAGTGCCCGTGCTACATGGACCAATTGTTGTCCGCTCCCAGCCAGAACGCATTCGGGGATCGTTCCAATTGCACACTTTGAAGTCGGAATGCAGCGGCAAAGCTGATGGTGTGTCGCAGGGGCACACTTCGTTTGAACTTGGATTGAATGAATGAAGGAGGGAATAAGAAGGACAACAATCAAGCATCGGGTGTTTCTGGTGAAGCAGCTGTCCGCGGTCATTGCGGCTCATCGTAGGGTGACCGCAATCACCGAGGCCAGCTGCTGCCGTACGGTGGCGAAAGTGGCTTGCCGTGCATAACGTGCACGACGGATAATGGTAGTGTCCACATCGCAGCCTGAAGGAAAGGCGGCACCGGCGTGTGTGCGTATGTGGAAGTGTTATGTGGGTGGGTGGATGCCACTGCTAGCGGTGGGGATATGGACAGCACGTTCAGGCAGCCGGACGCACATCACAACCGTTTACACACACATTGAAGAGGGGAAAATGTTTGGCGCCCCGGCACTGTGCACGACACAAAGTTTGTAGAACCGCGGTGCACTTTAGGGTTGTAGGGATGTAGGCTGTGGTGAATGCAAGTTGATACCAGTCTTTCCTTTCAGGCGTGCAACGCACGCTGCACGAGGGCGCTGCGGAACACAGATGACGCGCCAGCAGTGTGTTGCGCGTCTTGATAACAGCGCACTGCTATCATCGGCCTGCCGCGCCGACCGAAGCTGCTTATGAAGGCTGCTCTCAGCACGCCAAGAAAGCGAATATTGTATTCTCCATTGAAAGTTTCATTTTTCAACATTGACGCTTTCTTCCCGCGTCGCCGCGAGATATCCTTTATATTGGTGTTTATCTTTTATTAATTAATTGTCTTTCTTCTTTCTTTGTTTTCGCATTTCTATTTTGAAGCAGCCATTAAGCAGTTCAATTGTTCTGTGGAGCCCTGCATGCCAAATGACCTGCGGACGCGCCCGCCCCTGTGGCGTTTCACAGTAGCGGGGGCAACCCGCTGGCCGGTCCGCACAGCAGCCAATGTGGCGTCCGTCAACGCACGCCCGCGAATTTTCCGCACGCATGATGCTTATCCCGCCAGCGCACCTGGCTCTTGAAGGTCAGACCCTTTGTTGCGCGGCCCGCTGAGGGCTTCGCATTTTGGGCATGTTAATGAAGCCGCTTCGGCTCCCTCGCAATTTTCACACGCCCGCGAATTTTGCGCACATACGCGTAAAGCCCGCGTCCCTGGCATTTGAGAGCTGGCCTTTGCGCGGCCGACCGTGGCCTTCGCATTTTGGAGTTGTATGGAGTTTTTATTCTGGCAGT
Source organism: Volvox carteri f. nagariensis (assembly GCF_000143455.1). Classification (NCBI taxonomy): domain Eukaryota; kingdom Viridiplantae; phylum Chlorophyta; class Chlorophyceae; order Chlamydomonadales; family Volvocaceae; genus Volvox; species Volvox carteri. The sequence continues at coordinate 122,012 of NW_003307608.1, forward strand.
CGTACCCTGTAGTGAGAGCTGCTTAAACAGGCACGAGCGAGACGCCAGGAGGTGCTTAGAGCGTTGCCATGGGTCGGTCTGAAGTTGCCGAGCATGAAGGAACCAACCCATAAAGGATCATGCCGTCTGCTTATGAATCTATAATGTAAGGGACATGCAACGACGTTAGAGGCAAGGGCTGCGGCGTGAGGGGAAGTCAAACTCGAAACCATGGAAAGCTATCTTCGCGCTCCGATGTATCTGAATGCTCTCCTTTGGCCAATCAATAAAGAATTGATGTAGCTTTTACATGCAACCTTTAGCGAAGTGAGATATGTAAATTGATCTCACCCTGCAAAAGTGCTGTTCACGGATGACCGGCCCTATTTGCCGTTTAATGCCACTTACTAGCAGGAGGCGATTACCTTGATGGTGTAGTGTTTTAGAAATCTGTTAACATGGTTTTGGAATTTTAATATAATATTGTGAAACTGCAGTGCATTCGGGCCTGTAGGCGGGCCGTATCCTGGCAGTTTTATGACGCGGCCTGTGGTCAAAATAGGGCCGGTCATCCGTGAACAGCACCTCAAAGCTATCTTCGCCCACAGATATATCTGAAGTCGTGTTGGTCTATTATTAGAGAATTAGGTAGCTTTTAGACGCAATTTAAAGCGGGGCGAGATATGAAAATTAATATGTTAGGAAGCTAACTTCGCCCACAAATTTATCTGGATTAATTCCATTGTTTCATCAATAACAGACGCAATTTCAAGCGGGGTAATATAAGATGAAATGTTACACCATGACTGACTGACGGCCTTACGGACTGACGGCCTGACGGACTGACTAACAGCGGTTAAAGTGAACGTAGCTAGGTCCCGGCCGGCCGGCCCCGGCCGGGGCCTCGCCCAAAAATCAACGGCCTACAGTTACTTGGTCTTCGATACTTGCCTGGCTACCTACAGCTCGCGGCGGCCTCGCCTGTCACAACAAAGCAAACAGCTACCTTTTCGGCCCGGTCAGGGCCTAAAAGCCCCGGCGCTCGTCCTTTCTCGGGACGAGCCGCCCACAGTGTAACACCCCAACAGCTACCTATCCACACATCCCATGCGATTTTCCTCGCCCTCGCACGCCTGACGACGCGAACAACGTTTACTGTTCTGCTTGTACATTTATTCGGCGAGAAGAATAAGAATGATAATTAGAATTAGCTCAGTCAAGACCTATGTCATTATGTACACTTATAGCACATCGAACGCCATGCACCACGTGTCATACACATCGCGCCATCATGTAATTGTACGGCAGCCTGTACATGCATGTACGACGTAACGGCGGCCATGGTATGCGTGCACACGCTTCACGATTTGTCACTGTTGTCAGAACTGCTAGACAGAGGACGATGCTCATCGTCGGACGATGCACGTACGGCGCTGCTGTCGTACTCCAGGCGTTAAGTTATATTTCCAATTTTTTACCCAACAGGACCATAGAAAACGAAGCGTAGCATTGTTACAAAAGAACCGACGGCGGTTTTATCTCCATTCCTTCGTTCGTGCTTCACATAGCACCCGCTGCAGTACCTGGCCGCTGAACAACGCCACAGCCTCAGATGTCGGTGGTGAACCACCTTAACGCGTATTCATTTACGGTATGTGTGCCGTACGAACGACATCTACTACACCCGCCCACGCGGTTAACGACACCAACCGCCAGCTCCCAACCGTCGATTGAGCGATGATACTGGACAATCAAAGAATAACGCGGCCACATCGACACAAGCAAAACAAAAACCAACACCGACTTGCCATCAGTGGACATGTTCCTGGGCATTTCACGGCGCCCTTAAACACGTGCAGCAGCTTGCTTTATCATTCGTACTTTCCCCGCGGGCTGCCCCTGCAGCGGCAGTTGTCGCCGTTATTATTACGTCCCCGCACTACTACTAATTATTACAGCCAGCCACACAGCACCGGCATCATGGAGCTTGCGGCTGCAGGTAAAAACTGTTTTAGCCGGAGCTTTGGTTTTAGCTTTTTAATGTACAGATACTGGTACATAAAGTACAGCAAGAGCTGATAGATGAAAATGATGAAAAAGCGCAATAAATACTCGAGAGGAAATGTATGAAAGCGCAACAGAAGATATGACTGAAGTACACTCCATCCACGCTACCTACATACGTACATACATACATACGTACATACAGATGTAGCGAGAAGGCCTTGACTGGCTGCTTTCATCTGGCTCATTGATTGGCCCCCCCCCAAGTTGAAGGTGAAGATGAAGGTGAACGTGAAGGTGGACGTGAAGGGAAAGGTGATGAGGCCTGCTGACTGCTGATAGGTTGATGGCCATCTTCCTCGCGATTGAGAGACGACTCGTCATCCTACTTCGGATACCATTCCACGTCAGATGTAGGCAGTGGACCGCGCACCATCTATAGCTAGCTGGCGCTTCCCTTTTTCACAAAACATTCTAAATATTTATCTAAATTTTTTTCGAAGTCTATAAAAACGGCAAAAGGTGGTTTTAGAGCAGCGATATTCGTGGAGGTATGAGCCCCAGCAGGGCAGTAATTCAGCTCGCCCACATGTTGTATGCTGTGCATGAGAGAACTTGATGCGACAGCAAACCGGCGGCGCCGACGAGACGCTGCATGTTGGCCCGGAAGCAAAAGCCCCATCCGCCTGCACAAGCTAAGCTGGTCTACCTAATAACACACATCAGCGATGACGCGCGAGTAGATCGTGCGCGTCCATCCATCCATTCATCCGTCCGCATCCACATACGAGGAGCGAAGAGGGAGTGAAACTTGCTGACCCCCCCTCGAAGATGGTAATAACGGCGGAGACACATATACACACATACACACATACATACACATATACACACATACATTCTGAAGTCGGATGGGGTGAATGGATTAGGGTGGCCCTCTCGCAGGGGAGAGCAGGGAACTGCCTCCAAGGGAAAGGGGGCCGCTGGTGAAGCTATACCACCCTGTAACAACATCATACATATATACACACATACATACACGCATACACATGTGTAGCAGCAATAGCCGTACGTAGCGAAACTAGCTGGTGTCTGCAGACAGATAGACAGGCACAACAAAACGCAACACGCAGCAGACCTGCAGGGTATCTACCCTACTCACGAACGCGAAGGCGGCTTATGAAGAACATGAAGAACATGAAGCACATCATGGCATCAACATCGAGCCATTCTTAGCTGCGGGAGCCAACACCACAGCAGGGACTCGAGTGGGCATGTACGACAAGCAATCCCACACCATACGGTACGGCATACCCACCGACACACACACACACACATATACAGCGCCAACTGTGAAGAGGCGGCATGTGCGGCGCGAGGGTAGAGCTGGGGGCCCCTCGTCCACTGCCCGGCTGACGGCTGACTCGCCATTTGCAACGACGAACAGAGGAGGGGGGCCGGCGGACGTACGGAAGCAGGGGGCCCCTCTCGGCTATAAGTATGTAGGTATGTAGGTATTCATGTAAGTACTTATGTAAGGCAGCTTCCTATTTCCCGGTAACCACCACAACACAACTAACACAACCACCACAACTAACACAACCAGCGGCCCCCGTCTCCAGAAACATAAGCCCGGGGGATTCGAACGGCACATTACTAGGGCCCCCAGCGGCTGACGCGGCGTCGTACGACATCCAATGTGTCCAGGAACACCAAAACCTGCAGGGTACGGCGTACGACATACACTTAATTGTTGACAGGTTTTACAGCCACGTCCAGGCTAAGCATCCCCCTAACTCCCCATCTCCCCCTTTCTGTTCCTTTCTCTAGTTCCTCCGCGATCGGAAGCCCCCATTCCAATTTCCGATTCAGACGATTCATGCAATCAGACATACGTGTAGCCCCCACCTGCCACACTGCCGTACCTACTGCCGTACCTACTGCCGTACCTGGGCTAGTACCATGATGAATACGAAAGCACCCAGCACCAGTCCCCCGCGAGAGCAGCCGCCGCCGCCGCCGCCAAACAGACGTTGCAGCAGTCCATTATTGGCACCATCGCCGCCGCCGGCACCGCCCCGCCGGCCGCGCGCTGCGCCCTTCGCCACAGCCCTCCGAGCCACAGCCCTCCCCGCGGCTCCATCATCATCGCCGTCCTCACCGTCGTCCTGCTCTTCCTGCAGTTACGGCAATGACAACAGGGTTTAAACGACCTTTTGTTTCCGTCGCAAATGTTTCCGTCGTACTTGTCGTACCTGCTCGACCCAGAAGGTGAGGTTAAGGGTTTTCTCGAACGTACGGAAACGAAAAGACAAAAGCTTCCCGAACGTGAAGCTAGCTTGAAACGAAAGCCGTACATTCCCGTATATCCGTACATTAACCGTTAACCACCCCGTAAAGCCCCCCCAGGACCGTACGGCCCTTCATGTCAACAGACGGCGAACAGACCCCCAACACCCCCCCCCACACACACACAGCCCCCCGCAGGTCAGCTCAGGGAACACCACCGGTACGGCGGCCGCCGAGAGTCGACCGCACAGCTAATCACCAAAATGACCTCTCTCGGAAATATTGCGAGCAGCTGAAATACACGCACGCACACACACACACACACACACCTCGTCTTCTTCTTCGTCGTCGTCCTCCTCCTCGTCGTCTTCGTCATCATCATCATCTCCATCTCCTAGGTCGTCGACATCCACAACTGACTGTACGTACATACACGGCACAATTCGTGGCACCGCAAGTCATGTACTAAATGAAGTAAAAAAGCATGTACGACAAGACATGTAACCGACAGTGGGTACATCAGGATGGCTGTGAGGTGTAGGCCGTACTCTACCGTATATTCCTCTGTTCCATTGCTTACCTGTACAACTAAACGCCGTACTTCAGTTTCCTCAGCGGAAGGTGACGTGACATCGGACACACACACATACATGCATATATACATACACACACATACGCAACGCAGGAGCTGTCGCGTGAACAGCCTTTTCCTCTCTCGCACATACACGAGAACACACACACGAACACACACAGACATACAAACGCACGCACCTGCTCCGCTAACGACCCGGCGAAGGGCACCAGCAGGTTGATAAGCTCCCCAAGAAACGCCTCCTGGGCCTGATGGCGCCCCGGCGTTGGCGGGGGACACGGGGGACACGGAGGGAGATGTGGGAGCTGTGGATGGAAAAGTGGACGACGAACCACAGACGAGTGATGCAGCAGCAGCTGATGATGATGATGGTGATGATGATGATACCAGAGGTATAGGCGGATACTACTCCGCAGGATTTTAGAAGTTGCTTACAGATATACATACTGCATCAGGAAATTACCAACCAGTGGTGACTTGGGCAGTGGTCATCGCGGGAGAGGGGGGGAAGGAAGGGGGGAGAGGCAAAACACCTCCCTGTGGGCCTCCCTGGACATGCAACATGCGGGGTCTTCGTGTGCGGTGACGAGGGGGGGGGAGTGAATGCGGTGGGGAGTTCTTCGAGGGGATGTGTGGCGGTACGACAAGAGGTTGGCGAGAGGCCGAGAAATCCCCCTAATGGGGGGGAGGGGAGCCAGTAGTTTAACGGTCCCACGACTTGCCTCGCCATTATCAACAACCTTCATTACTTTCATTGCGATTATCTATACAGTATATACCCTCAATCATCGTTGAATTTCAAATGTACAAGTACAAACTTTAAAATCTGGACCAACCGCAGCGGCAGTAGCAGCTGCGGATTTTCACGAAATAATATTAACTTGTAAATCAAACAAGACGGGGGTTGTGCACGTGTACAGCACAAGTTCAAATACCTCCCAACAAATGAAAAAGTGCCCATCTGTCGTACAGACACGCTGGTAGTGTACGAACCTGGTTGGCTTCGTGCAATGCCCGGGCGGATTGGCCTCCAGGGAGGGCGAAGGCTCGCGCAAGCGCACCTACATGCCGTACAGGGGTACGGGGAGGGTCAGGAGATGGCGAGGGAAGGGGAGGAAAGGGGTGGGAAGGATAACATGAAGCAAAAAAGAGACAACTGCCAACAACCGCCGACGACCGCCAACAATCGCCAACAACCGCCGACAACCGCCAACAACCGCCGACAACCAAGCATTAACTACCGGCGTCCAAAGCCGACATGAAAGGATGATGATGATGAGGAGGAGGAGGTTAATCCCCGGGGAAGGGAAAGTAGGGAATCCGGTAAGGCTGAGGGGAAACTGAGGGGAAGAGGGGCTTTGGAAAAGGCACGTACATACACACACGCACACACACGCACACAACTACACGCACACCAAGCATTCGCAACCGGTAAGCTCACCAGGCGTGTCGTCGAAGATTGCGAAGAAGGACGGCACCTTGCGGGGGCGGGCGGCTCGGCCGGTAGGAGGCCGCCGGGGGCCCCCCGCCTCCCCCCCTTCGCCCTCGGCCCCCTCCCCCTCCGCCCCCTCCTCCCCCTTCTGGCGCTCTCCGCGCGAGGGAAGTTTGACCGTCAGGTCTCGACCCGGATGCCAGTCGATTGTGTCGGACTGCAGTACGGCGGTACGTCACCGTACATGGTGTTTTGTGCGCGTGGCGAAGCGCGGTGGTGTATTTGTATTTGTAAAATGGGGATGAAAGGGGGTTGGTTGCGTAGAGTACGACATACGGCGTGGCACAACGTGACGTGGCGTGTCGCGATGTTTTTCGTACAAGATTGTGGCAGGCGGTTGATGGTCGTTGGGAATGTTCATTTACTGCCCCCCGGGAAGTGGCATAAAAGACTTCCACGCTCATCCTTGCGTCCCCCCCCCTTCCATCTCCTCCATCCCCGTCTCCCCTTCTCCCTACTTTTCCCTATCCGCCCTCTCATCCCGGCAACGGCAACGGCAAAGGGCAACGGCAACGGCAAAGGGCAACGGCAACGGCAAAGGGGAACGGCAGTGGCAAAGGGCAACGGCAACGGCAAAGGGCAACGGCAGTGGCAAAGGGCAACAGCAGTGGCAAAGGGCAACGGCAACGGCAAAGGGGAACGGCAACGGCAAAGGGGAACGGCAACGGCAAAGGGGAACGGCAACGGCAAAGGGCAACGGCAGTGGCAAAGGGCAACGGCAACGGCAAAGGGGCAACGGCAACGGCAAAGGGGAACGGCAACGGCAAAGGGCAACGGCAGTGGCAAAGGGCAACGGCAACGGCAAAGGGGAACGGCAACGGCAAAGGGCAACGGCAGTGGCAAAGGGCAACGGCAACGGCAAAGGGCAACGGCAGTGGCAAAGGGCAACAGCAGTGGCAAAGGGCAACGGCAACGGCAAAGGGCAACGGCAACGGCAAAGGGCAACGGCAACGGCAAAGGGCAACGGCAACGGCAAAGGGTAACGGCAACGGCAAAGGGCAACGGCAGTGGCAAAGGGTAACGGCAACGGCAAAGGGCAACGGCAACGGCAAAGGGGAACGGCAGTGGCAAAGGGCAACGGCAACGGCAAAGGGGAACGGCAGTGGCAAAGGGCAACGGCAACGGCAAAGGGCAACGGCAACGGCAAAGGGGAACGGCAGTGGCAAAGGGCAACGGCAACGGCAAAGGGGAACGGCAACGGCTCCCAACCTAACCAAAAAGGAACAAGAACATACCTTGCTAGACAACACACACATCCTGTTTAGGCTACCCCCCAGAGCATGCATCGTGAAGCTTTTCCGCAGCACAGCGTTGCCAAAATAGGGGTTGGGCAGAAACTCCAGCTCCCCTACAGTCGGACATACATACGGGCTTCATCATCACATCAAGACATATAACAGATTAAATTCTTATATGTGTTGTACTATGTCCCTAATTTATTGTGCAATCTGTTGTACGATGTGTTGTACTATGTTCCTAACCTAGCTTGTGCAGCTCTCAAGGGGGCTCCTGGGCCTCCGCTGGCTCGTGTGTATGTGTATGGGGCACTCCTCGTTACACCCGTCTATCTATCCGGGCAACGGGTAACGCAACCGAGGTAGGGTTAACACACATACATACACACATACATACACACATCCCTCTTAACCAGCTGCGAACGCCCCAAACCCCCAAACCCAACCCCCCGCTCACGGCTAAGCCGCCAGTGAGGGGGGGGGGGGACTCACAGTCCAGTTTGCGGTACGGGTCCTCGGGGGTGGGCATGCGGCTCGTGTCCCAAACCAGTCGTACATCCGCAAGGTACGACAGTGCACGTTCGTCCCGGTGCTGGACCAACAAGGAGCCGTACGGTACGGCACGTAGGGCCCGCAGCCAGAAGGCGGGAATGGACATTTTCTTTCCCGGGTTGCCTGCGGATATGGTTCGTGGAGTGCGTGTGTGTATCATCACGTCGTACAAATTGACAACGAGGAAGAGGAAGAGGCCACCAGAATTCGAGCGTAAGTACCTTTAGCCTTATTAGCATTGGCAGCAGTAGCAGTAGCAGCAGCAGCTGTAGAGAGTAGCAGTAGTCGTAGCAGTGGCAGTAGCAGTGGCAGCACTGAGTAGCAGTAGCAGTACATGCCGCCGCCGTGCAGACCACAGCCGTGTACCAAAACGAAAACATGACGCCACAACACACACACACACACACGCCCTCCCCCCCCCACTCACCCGCGGGGCCCACCAGCAATGTCCTCCTACGGGCGGTCAGCTGCCCCACCTGCCCCATCTGGGCCACCCACGCCTCCCACTCGCCGCGCTTCAGTTCCGCGGCCAGCTCGTCCAACTGCCGCTGCTGTACCTGGGGGGGGGGGACGGGACGGCGGGAGTAGCAGTTTGATAGGAGGACGAGCAGTTCGATAGGAGGACGAGCAGTTCGATAGGAGGACGAGCAGTTCGATAGGAGGACGAGCAGTTCGATAGGAGGACGAGCAGTTCGATAGGAGGACGAGCAGTTCGATAGGAGGACGAGCAGTTCGATAGGAGGACGAGCACGGCATGAGAGCACATTACTGTTCAGTGTGGCGTTTGGTACGGGTGGGGAGGACAACGCCCCCAGCGGGCTAGAAGTGTCTCCACAACTTTACGCACAACGATACGCACATACATACGCACACACAAGACACGTGGTAACCGCCACTTACTCACACCATGCATACTCACACCATGCATACACATAGCATACCATGCATACACATTTACTGGCAGGCGGCTGGCAGAGGTTAAGGCCTGACTTCTGCTCCCGGCCGACCCGGGTTCAAATCCGCCTGCCGGCTCCTCGGGTGTTTGAGGAGTGTTGAAATGGGAGGTGGCCCCCCATCATACGGACGATGTAGGACGTGATAATATCAACTTGCGAGCTGACCAGGAACTAAGTTGAGGCGCCGTTGATCCGCTAGATTTGGTTGGATGCTGGTGGTGAGTTGCCGAACCCAACGAATACATTCTAAAGTCGGATGGGGTGACGGATTAGGGTGCCCCTCTAGCAGGGGAGAGCAGGGACTGCCTCGGGAAAGGGGGCCGCTGGCGAAGTTAACCACCCTGTAACAACATACATAGCCCTAGCCACCACCCCCTCCACTAACACCCCCTCCACTCACACCCCCTCCACTACCCCCCCCGTTACCACTCACCAGCAGCACGTGCAACGCCTTCTGAGCACCTAGAGCAAGTGACGCCACGTCACCCGCCGGGCTGCCGCTCACAAGCTGGAAGCCCTCCTCCTCCTCCTCCTCCCCCTCACCACCAGCAGGCGCTCGGGCCTCAGCCTGCGGAAAGCATCCATAGCCCCCCGACCGGCGCAGACATGTACGTGTTTTTGTCGACCCTTTCGAGTCAACTCTCCCCGATCCGACCCGACCCGTTTTCGTGAAATTGACACGTTAACATTATTTTGGTGCGCATTCATAGCAAGCGAGGGAGTAGTGAGACGCCGTATAATACAAATTTCGTAAAGTGTCTTTTTGTTTGGTGTTACGGGTCAACCAGAACCCCAGGGGGTACACCGGTGTGACTAAAGGGGGGGGGGGAGACGAACCACACACGATTGAAGCTGCTGCCAGGGCAAGAGAACTGACCGAAAGGCGTCCGTGGCGACCGTGACCTCGGGATGACGAAGTGAAGATGATGTGTCGGAAAAACTACCTACCTAAGCCGCCAGGACTAAAAAAGCGGAATAGAATTGCCAATCCGTAAAGAATCAAAGAATGTCTAGGGAGGGAGGGGGGGCCGCCGTGGAAATGCGAACCACAGACGAATGGTGTTGATGGGGGGAAGGGGGGGAGGGCACGGGGGCCCCAAGACGAAGGCCTGAGAAACCCAGTGAGACTTTACCAGAAGGAGATGGTGTGGGGCAGATGGAAAGGAAATATTAAAAAGCAAGCTCCTCACAATCCATCGATACCCGCCCAGTACTTCATCTGACCAGGCCGGCCGTTGCGCGAAGGAAACGTCAAAAAGGCCAAAGGCAGCAAACCCAAGTCAGCTCAAGTGCACATGCTGCACAAGTGATCACCACACAAAATGTCATCATGAATAGCCGTAAAGTATCATGGAAAAAGACGAATTATCGCTTGCTTCAATTTCATACGGTGTCCTTTCCGTTCCTTAATGCGCGATGAACCTCACGCACATACAGACAGACAGACAGATAGACGCACATACACGCAGACGCACCTTTCTAGGAGAAGTCGTTGTGGGCGCCGGCGCCGGCGGAGTGGCTGTACGGCCGCCGCCCGACAGGTACAGGTGAGCCGCTCGAGGTATGACCCGCTTGATAATGACGTCAAGTACCTGGGCATCCAGCGCCCGCCGCTGCTGCTGAAGCTGGGCCTTGCGCGCGGTGGCGGTCTCATTCCGGCCGCCATCGCCACCATCTCCTGCCTCCTCTTGCTCGTCCTCCTCTTGCTCGTCCTCCTCTTGCTCGTCCTCCTCCAGGGTGGGATCCAGCTAAGTTGAATTAAAAGAAAGGCAACGGCGGAGAAAAGCGGGAACATAAGTAAACTAAATTTTTAAAAAAGTGGAGTAAACTGATAGTAAAATCATGATAAAAGTGCAGTAAATCAATTTTGATGAGTTTTAAGTTTTTTACCATACGTAACTGCACAAAACTTAACGAGGAGGCTAAAGGGGAGTAAAACCACATTACAAAAAGGCAAGGTTGGCGAGGAAGGGATGGAGAGAGTGCGCGAGAGAAGGGGAGCTAAACGAACGGAAACGTGGTGGTGTAGCAGCTGTCGTACGGTACAAAACACAACGCTAAAGTACACGTATACGCTAAAGCTCATTCCCGGCACCTCCAAAGGCCTTTTCAGCCGCGTAAGGCCCCCCATCACCCCACCGCCTCTCACCTCCTTCCGCTGCCGCAACTCGCCATTTGAGAGGGGTAAGAAGAACCGGAAGAATGACGGACAGGACCGCCGCCTGTGTGTGATTGTGTGGGGGGGGGAGGGGAGGGGGAGGAGGTGTTGGCAAGGCCCTCTGCGCGCGGTTATGGTGGGGGAAGCTTGCATATAAATAGTAATTAATATTTTATTTTCGTAATATTTCATTGATAATCTAACTGTTTACATAAGCATTTACATTGTTTACATAAATATTAAATAGTTTCTTTGTTTAAATTGAATTATATTAAATGAGTAACAAATAAATAAATAATAATTGGCTCTGTCTCTTCGTTCCCACCTGGTTCAAGGACAGACAGGGCCATCATTGACAATACAACGGTGGCCCCAAAAAAAAGGACTCAGGGAAGGAGATGTAAAGGAAACTAATACGTGGGAAGGAGATGTAAAGGAAACTAATACGTGTGAAAATAAAAAAGAGGTACAACTAAAAAGGGCAAGGAAGTTCTAAACCAACGACAACCCCCTCCTTAGAAAACAAGCACGCCTCGACTACCTATTCAAAGCTATTCCGCACCTGACGCTGCCAGCAGGCTGGGATGTGGTACCTAGCTCCTCAGCCTCCCGCCCGCCACTTTCCTCCTCCTCCCCTTGTGCTCCTTCTTCCACCTCCTCCTCTTGCTCCTCCTCTTCTTGCTCGTCCACCTCTGCATCCCCCGGGTCGGGCAAGTCGGGGGCAGGGCCCGCGTGCTTGCCGTGATGGCGCTTAGCGCGAGATGGAACCGACGACGAGCCGCTGGTCCCGGCAGCAGCAGCAGCAGCAGCCTGCAGTGAACGATGGTTACAGCAAAATGGTTACAAACCCTCATGTCGCAGGTCTTTACCTTAATAAAGAATTACATTGCGTAGCGTTTCGAAATTATCGTGCATGTGTGTGTGCGTGTGTGTGTGCTGCGGTACCTGGCGATCTGTCCTTTACTAAAAAAATGTTGTTACATAGGTAAATTTCGCACGGGGAACATTCGCCAACAGCTCAGGACTTGGGAGGTTCACACGAGCAGTTGATAACACGACAAGGAAGTAAGAGTACAACGACAACGACGTAAAATAGGGGAAACGATGACCGCCATTGCCGCGTGCGTTCCTTGGTGGCAATGAATGGTGGTTATGAATCTGTGGACCTGTCCTATAGGTCATACACCTGTCTGTGTTCTTTAACTCAGACAAGCTCCTAAACCCAGACGAAGAGACGGATTCCATGCACCTGAGCGCAACGTTAGCGCCACAGAGGCCGTGCCGCTGGCACGGACGCGCACCTTTGGATATAGTTTTTAACTGCATCCCAATAGTTCATCCGTTGGCCCCGAGAAGATCAATCGCACTAGTGGTATAGTGGTAGCATAGGTCCTTGCCACGGACCAGACCCGAGTTCGATTCTCGACTAGTGCAATATTGGTATATGTGTACTTCTTTGCTCTTTTGTTCAGATTTGAACCCGACCAGCAGAAGGTTCTGGGTTTGATTCCTGGGCAGACCCCCGACATTGTTCGTCCCGATCAATGGGAGCAGTAGGTTTACGAATTGCTCTGCTGAGGTGTGGATGAGGTTTAGTTGGTGGACTGAGTTTCGCATGCTGAATTGGTGGCGATGGATTACCAGTCTCTACGGATGTCGGGTGACTGGATGAGGAGGACCAAAAACCACCGTCGGTTGTACGATGGAATCAACTATCAATATATATAGTCTATGGCCTCGACGGACACCCCCGCACTCGTGCGGCACTTGTAACTTATAACTTGTTATGGTGTGAGTATCAAGTCCCCCTCATTACAAGTCTCCCCCATTACACGCTAGCTACGCTTTGCTAGAGCCGTTGCGCCCTCATACCCCATGTCCCCCCCCCCGAACTCACCTTCTTGCCCTTCTTGCCCCCACCAGCACCGCCCGCCTTCGTTTCCATCGCCCCCGCCTCCGCCTTCTTACTCTTTTTCTTCTTCTCCCCCGATGCCGCCGCCGTCTTAGCAGCGGAAGCCGCAGCCGCCTTCTCCTTCTTTCCCCCCACCCGCTCAATCCGCATGAACAAGCTGCGCTCCGGCTTCCAGTCGATCACCGTGCCCTCATCTCGCCAGCTTTCCACACCCCTCATTAGCTCATCCAGGCCCCGTTCTCCGACGGGCGCTGCGGCGGCGGCAGGCCCAGCAGGATCCGCATCTTCAGCTTTGGACTTGATGTAAGTGCCCTTGCGAAGAACCTGTGCATTTTGCACACACAGCGTCACACACACAGCGTCACACACACAGAGTCACACACACAGAGTCACACACACACACCGGACGCGTGCAGAGCAATGCAGACGCCACCGGAGGTTAGGGTCGCGGGGGCTATCGGGGGCCGAGGGAGAGACAGGTATACAAAAACATCCGGACATGGGGATCGAGGCGGGGTACTACAGAGAGGACATGAAAATGTGGACGTCATCTCTGTTATTTCAATTTTTAGTTTATTACATACAAAAATGGTTTATTTCCGGTACCTTGTTATGGAAGTATGGGTTAGTCGCGAAGTGGAACTCCAGCATCAGGCCCATAGGCCCCGTCACGTAGCGGATGTCCTCCACGTACTCCAGTGCACATCGGTCTCGAGGAGTGATGAGCGGCGCCAGCTTCTCCTGGTCATTGTCGTACACACAGCGGGAGGTGTATACCCCATGTCGTACACACACAGCTCTCGGCAGTTCATTATTAAAACATCTGGAGGAGTGGTTAAGAGTCAATAGTTAATACACGGCACAAAAAATGAAAAAAGCCAAAAAAATTCGCCTCGTACCTCGTTGCATAACGCATTGAGCCAGAAGAACGGCACACCGCGCGACGAAGAGCACTTGCCGGCGCCGCCGCCACCACTGCCGGCAGCGGTGGTCTTCACGTCTGGTGTAGCAGACGCCGCTACAACAGACGCCGCCGCCGCCGCCGCCGCCGCCACGGCCGCCGCGCCTTGGGGCTTGAAGCCCTACAAGTGTGGCCGTGGTAAGTGGGCCCAGGATATTACTGAATATGAACAAACGAACGAACTATCTGACGTTTCAATAACTTCCAAGTTAAGTGCGACTGCAGGTGATGCTGGTGGTGGTGGTGGTGAGCTCAGTTTGCCAACATGATCTAGCGCTGACTGGTTAAGAACTTTGGCCGGGGAGCAAACGTCCTAAGGGGGGGAAAAGCGTAAAGCGTGTGTTTCGCCCGTCCCAAACTGCTATGCACATGCAGTATGTCGTTTCTTTCATCCCTAATGACGGCGTGCTGTGATGGGTATTTGTGTATTGTGTATTTTTGTGTGTATGTATGTATGTATGTATTAACAGGGGGGACATACTCCACGCGCCCGTCTCTGATCCTGTCTCCGACCAGACAAGAACAGGAATCACCACGACAAGCCAACCTGGTTCACATTCAGACTTTGGAGACGTGCGCGTACTTCAACACACTGTCCCGCGAGTCGTGGGTCATCACCCGCCCCCACATTTATGGTCTGTCTGCTCGTGCTGTGTGCCATCCCTCTCCAAGTTTACTCTCTTTTCACAAAATCATATAATTTGGCTGCCTTTTGGAATGATGTTTTTGTTTCCCTTGCTTCAGAATCACGCCGTGATAATCCTTCTTTGGCCTTTTTTCAAATTTTCTGTATCCTTAGTCCTGTCCTCACATTCCCGGGGCACATCATCAGGGCCCCATCAGCCGCTCTCATCAGCTCGAACATGGGCATCGACATATATGCAGGAAACCCAACCCGGCGGCCCTAACCCTCCAGACAACCCGCCTTGATGAGCTCTTTTAAACTGTACGATAGACCACGGCAACAAAATACGAATGTACGACAAAAATGCACCATAATGCATCGCACGGACCAACCGCACCTTCAGCTCTTCATCTGTCGGCTCGGATCGACCGGTGACGATCTCAAACCTTCCGTACAGATGCATCGTTGGGATCGCGGCCATTGAGCGTCGCGCAAGGTTGGTGATGGGGGAAGGGGGAGAGGAGAGAAAGCGTCGTAATAACGCTTGCAAGTGCGGATTGAGGCGTGTGAAAGGTGCCATGAGAAGATGGGGAGGGTGCAGCAGCAGCTGCAGCAGCAGCAAAACAGCAGCAAAAGCGAAATGGCAGGGTCAAGGTGGCAAAGACACACTTGCAGTGACTGTCGGCTACCCTGCTGGCGGCAGCGAGTGGAAAGAAGTTGATGACGTGCAGTGACGTGCCATGGCGTTTCAGTTGGGAGCAACAGAACTTTGGTCAAACCCTTGAAAAGAGTGAGCTGTAATTTGGGCTAGGTTTTTCTGGATAATTTTTGCCAAGACAAAAACTCGTCCTCGTCGCCCTTATGGGTAAAGCAACCAGCTAGATGGACGTCAGCAGCGCCCTTTCCGGCATGCCAATTGAAGTTTCGGCAAACACGCATGTAGAAGCAATGTGCCAAGGGTGTCTCATGGCGCGGGCAAGGATTTACACGCGGTGGCGGGCGAATGCGGAACAAAAAGCCCTGGTTTCGGTCATCGCGCATACCGTCGCTGCAGCAGCGGCTCTCGTGCTCGGAGATATTCTTGAAGCAGTTCATACTGGCGTTGTTGCCGTCGTTTGTGCGACGCCTCAATTTCGACCTGTTCGCAGGTAATGTCGGTTGGCAGCTCGGCGGAACGGCTTTAAACAATTCTCGTCAAAGCAGTAACGCCGACAAACCTTAATTTCCTTTATGGCTGCAAAAATCCTCTTTTCCGCCATGTCGACTCTTATGGTTGCTTGTTATTTGTTTGCAGACGTTGCAATTTGCCTATCGAAAGTACAGCATTTTCGCAAGGAGCCCTGGCAGTAAGCTGAAGGCCGATATATGAAAACAAACTAAAAAGTGTTGCCTGGCATATGTATCCAGAAAGGAGGGGCCATCATATCGTACGGCGACCGGTGTCCCAATGTCGCAAACATGCGAAAGTGACTGGGAGTCATGTAAGGTCACTGTAGGTCAGCGAAGTTTTGATACAATGTTTCCGGTCACTGTATATCCCAGACCCATAGGAGGCAGTTAATATGATCAGAACAGCGTTCCGTTAAGACGGTCCGTGCATCGCAGTTTCCCCTCTGAATCGAGCCGCTGATCATGGAGTCCATTAAAGGACGTCCGGAGCATGTGGAGACGGTTTTCGGAGAGGCGATTGTAGCCCGAGACGAGTCTCTTGTAGTCCTGGCGAGTGCCTCTGGCTTAGGGCCACCAGACCTTTGCTGGCTGCAGAAAGCTCCAAAAAACGCGCTCACAGGATCTAGCGGCGAGGCGAAGGGTTACTATCACTGCTGCCTCGGCGTGGATGCCTCATCATCCGCTGCTGTCGCTGCTTATTTCGCCACGCTCACGGCCCTCGTGGAGCCACCAACCTTTCTTCAGGCGAGCAGGCGGGGTTGGAAAGTCGTGCATCATCCGCATCTTTCAGGGGAGCGGGCAAGGCGACAGGCTCCTCCCCCCTCCTCCCCGCGAAGCAAGGCTCATTGCACGTCCACCTTTCCTTTCCCCCCTTTCCCCCGCCCTAAAACTCACAGCGCGGGGCGTGAGGCCTGCCCTTACCAGCCGCGTCCCACGACACCAAGCAACCCACCTTTTCCACCTTCACAGCTCCTTTTTCATGTATAAAAAATTCCACAACACGCGCAGGGTCTGTTCAGCTCATCCGAGGTACGAATAGAGCGCGGCTTCTACTGCTGCTACGACCCGCTCACCCGCCTGGACGTGCGCTGCGAGCTGTGTATTCCGGGCGGAGTTGTGTGCGGGGCGCTGGACTGCGAGGGCAACGTGCACGACGTAACAGCGGAGCTCTGGAGGAACTGCGTGGTGCGGGGGGTGCGTGTGTGTGTGTGTGTGGACGAAAAGGCCGGGGGGGAAGAGGGGGAGAGCCGCTCTAGCCGTGTGTGTGTGTGTGTGTTTAATAATCCTCGGAGCCGCGATGAGGGGAAAACGGCGATGGTGGTACACTGCCGAATAACTCCGTACCAAAGCGACAGCTCCGAAGTACTACAGCGACATGTGGTGTGTGTGTGTATGTATGTGTGTATATAGGTTGGAAGTCAGGTTTTGTTCAAATAGATGCTAAGAAATGCAGAGAAGGATCTCCTTGTTAGCATTGGGAGCGCCGAGTCGTGTGGGAGCTGCGTATCGGCGCAGCTTGCGTTTGGATTGTTGTATGACAACGTCTGGCATGACGTCAGACGGACGCCGCACTCACTCAGTAGTGCTGCGATGCGCCACGCGACGATGCAGCGCAACGCATCAGTTGAATCAAAGGAAGAGTTATGCCCAGCTTGGCTAATTTGCAAAAGGAATTGTTCTTAATTAATCTGCAAGGAAAGCTAATTTGCAAAATAGAAAATGCGCAAATCTTGTTGGTTTGTGGAGTGCACAGTAATATTCCACGGGCAAGGTCTTCCCCGGCTCGAGGCGACCGGCACACAAGCACACGCCCTGCCCTACCCCGTTTGCCCAGCCGCCACAACACCTCTCCTCGTGCACATCACACCCCACGCCGTCCGGCAGGTAGCGAGCTTCCTGCGGGCCGAGCTGTACGACGCCGAGCTGGTGTCGTACTCGGAGGTGCCAGTTGCTCGGTGGGTGCCCTGTTTGTAAACTGGAGGGTAATTCGTCCCCGCGGGTTCGTTGTCCTTGTCCTGAAGGTTGGTTTGGTCAAAACGGTCAAACAGGAGACGCGCCTTTGATGGCGGGGTAGCGGTTCGCCTGGCGACGGCGACATCGCGTCCACTGCCTGTCCAAGAGTCTTTTATTAGGGGGCGATATTGTATGCTTATTAGACTTTAAAGGGATTGCAGCGTTTCTGGCTCCCTGCCTCGAAATTTCCTAGCTTTTTATATCCTTTTATCCAATGTAGCTTTGCTAAGAAGCTTGCTGATGGAAGAATTTGCAATGGGGCGCTATTGATATTGTGTTTTCGGGGGGGGGACTGTCGTACTGTCCTCGGAGCGACGCGAAGCAAGAAGGATTGGCAATCGCGGAAGTGCGAGGCAGCCAGGCATTTCGGCACCTGCCTGTAGGTAGTTAGTGCTGATCCGCCCTCTCAGCTCCTCTCTGGAGCAGGTGGCGAAAGGGGGGGGGGAAACAGTCGTGTTTTTTTTGTTTTAATTGTGTATTTCATGTATAGCTCCACTACCACCTGCATGCCACTCCCTTCGCAGCTCCGGTCTTTTGATCCTTGATTGGCGGAGCAGGTGAAAGTCAGGGGGCAGCACGAGCTCGAATGGATGGCAAAATGAGGGGTGGTTAGGGGGTTGGTACATTTCCTTCGTCCATCTGTCACTACTGGTCGGTAATTTCCTGATGCATTATGTATATCTGTATGCAACTTCTAAAATCCTGCGGAGTAGTATCCGCCTATACCTCTGGTATCATCATCATCTGCTGCTGCTGCTGCTGCTGCTGCTGCACCACTCGACTGTAGTTCGTCGTCCACTTTTCCATCCTACGATAGGAGGAGGCTCACGTTCCCACCCACCTTCCTGGTCATGGGGCTACCGCGCCCCCCCCCCCCAGCAGCAGCTTCACTCGTTTGTGGTTCGTCTTCCCCCCCCCCCAGGTACCCCCCACTCCCCACCCTAGCGGACGAATCGCGGCTGCTGGCGGCTGTGACGGGACTGTACGAGGACGGGGTGCTGCCGGAGGCGCTGGAGGCGCTGACCATCGATCAGGTAGAGCACAGCGCACGGCTTCCATAGATAGGTTTTTGCTCGGAAGGGTTTCACGTGTGCTTTTGTGCGCTGGCTGCTCTTGTGATGCCAAGGAAAGACTGCTGGAGGAGGTATGGGGGGGGGGGTGGAGAGGGACATGAGGGACTTGTTGGAGCTGGGTCTGGAGAAAGAGAGGAGGTGTTGCATGTGGGTTCGTATTTCTTTGGAACCTTTAAGTCCAGGAAGAGTTCATCGAATCCAGAATTCAGAAAGAAGAATTCCCCATTCGCGAGTTACGTGTGCACTTGTGCGCTGGGTGCCGATCACTCCTCCCGGTCGGCGCGAGTTTCCGTTGTCCGGGTTCCCTCCTGCTGCTGCTGCCGCCGCCGCCGCCGGCTGCCCCTCTTTACACATCCCGGGTTTGGGCCCCGCGCTGCCCTCCCCCCCTTCCTTACCCTTTTTGTCCTTTGGGTAGGCTGGCGGTGTATCGCCCGAACACGGCGACCTGGTACTGCACACCTTGCTGCACTACTTTGCCAAGAGGCAGCGCTGGGGAACCGCGATGGAGTTTTTCGCGAGGTAGGGCTGTTGGCCTGTTTGTCTGTCTGCTTGCTTTTAGTTGTTTACTTTTAGGGTTTTAGGGGGGTTTGTTTGTATTATAATTCCTGCGCCTCAGAGGTGCTGTTGCTTACCAATTTGGTATGTCTTTGGGGGGGAACCTTTTTGGGAAACCAAACCCCTAAGACACAAGAGCCTTATGTTACTTATGTTACTTGGTTGAAGTCTCGCTCCAACTCGCGACGTTGCGCGAGATGTACAGGGAGGTAGGGACTCGAGTGATGTGGAGGGGAGTTTACAGGGCCGCGGTAGTTTTTAAGTTTGTATGGTTTTGTGACACCTAAGGTAAAAGGGTGATAGGAGATAGCTGGCTGGTAGGCCAGTTGAATGGGTTGGGAAGGGGGAAAGAGGGCTGAAATCTCGGGCCAACACACGAGATCGAGTCGTAGCACGAACAAAAAGACCACGTCTCCCCACCTCCTCTCCGCACGGCCAGGCTGGCGGCTACCTACCCTACCGCGGCGCTGTACGTTGCTGCCGTACAGCGTGAATGTGGATTGTACAACGATGCGCTTTCGACGCTGTCGCGTGCAGTGGAGGAGTTCCCCGAGGATCCCGTGCTGCTGGCGGGTCTGGCGACTGACTGCCTCAACATGGACCAGGTGGGGCGGGGTCGGGGGCAGCAGGGGAGTAGGGACTTGGGTGATTCGGAGGAGGGGGAGGGATTTGGGTAGTGTGAGTAAAAGAATTAACTGGCGATGCAAAAAGCATCCACTGCCCAACTCCCAAGGAGGGGGAGAAGGGGAGGAGGAGGGGGAGGGGGGAAGGAACAGGGGGAGGCGGAGGAGGAGGAGGAGGAGATTGCTGTTGGCCGCAGTTGGTGCGTTGGATGCCGGCTGCTGGCCTTTTGCTTTTTGCTGCATATAAATAATATCACACCCTTTATGCCCCCTAAACATGATGTCCCACACTCTTCTTTTGTTTACGGCATCACATGATTTATGATGATACCACCCCTCTGGGCGGCTCGTCCTCAGGTTGATGCCGCGCTCCGATTCGCCATCAAGTCCGCGCGGCTGCGGCCCTTGCAGCGGGCTGCGTGGCTGGCGCTGGCGCGTGCACATGTACGACGTGGCGGCGGCGCTGCGGCGCTTGTGGTGCTAAACCTGGTGCCTCCGCCGCCACTTCCCGGCAGGGAGGGTGCCATGCTGCATGTGAGTGGGTGGCCTCCTTTTATGCTTGGAATGTGTGAAGGCTTGTGCGTGTCTTGTAGTGTGTGTGTGTGTGCGTGTATGTAATCGATGTATGTTGTTGGGTGGTGGATGGGGTGTAGGGTGTGTGCATGTGTTGCCGTACGAATGGTGTTGTTTTGAGCGCTAAGAACGCGGGTGTTCCGGTGTGTATAAGGATGCAAGTTGGTGCTGTGCGTCGTCGTGTGCGCTAGTGGGCCCCTTCTGGTGCCCGCCACCATACACATGGCCCACATGCCTCCGTGCCTCAGTCCACTCCGCGTTCGTACTTGCTCGCAGGTGGTTGTGCCCCCGGAACCTAAATCCGTTACGAAGCCTGCCGTACCACCGTACGATTTGGACGTTGCGATCGCTCGGCAAGTGTTGTCGGAAGGGGTAAGGAGCGGCAGGTGGGGGGTTGGTGCGTGTGTGTTTTTAGGGAGATTGTGGACGGTTACGGCCGAAGGCGAGGGAAGGAAGGCGGCGGGTCGCGTGGTTTTGGAGCAACCGGAGGCGCTCTGAGTTTGTGGTGTGCTGCCGAAGACCGGAGGCGCGCGAGGCGAGGCGCGGCAGTGGCGACATGGGCGGTGGTGGTGGTTGCGGTTATGGTAGTGGTGGTGGTGGTGACGGTGGTGGTGATGGTCGCCGTTCTGGAATGGTGTTAACCCCCGGGTGGTGGTGGTTGGCGGTTGGCACGGGTGTGACGCAACAGCTTTGGGTACACTTGCATACGACACCGGGCTCCCCGCCCGCACTCATGTACGGAAGTTGTGTAAACCCTACACCCATTCCCACCAGCCATCACCACCTCCGCGACCCCCCCAGCCCGCGCCCCCTCGCCTAGTCCAGGTCTATCCCCCTTTTGGATAAGAAAGCCACTATGACTTGTTCAAATA
This sequence comes from Volvox carteri f. nagariensis, assembly GCF_000143455.1. NCBI lineage: Eukaryota > Viridiplantae > Chlorophyta > Chlorophyceae > Chlamydomonadales > Volvocaceae > Volvox > Volvox carteri. The sequence continues at coordinate 143,643 of NW_003307608.1, forward strand.
TCTTTTTAAAATCCATTTTCCTTCTCCTCTCTTGTCCTCCTGTACCAGGCCCTTGTAAACCCTGGGGGCCCCTTGAATAGAACCAGGACCTCAGCTTCCGGCGGCGGCGGGACGGTCAGTGGTTTCGGAGCCGCCGCCTCTGGGCCCCTGCCTGGCTCCCTGCTTGTTCCCCGCGAACCCCCGGATGCGGGTGTGGCTCCGGACACAGCGCCGCTACGAATTACCCAGGCAGTGATGGCGGCTGTGTATACGGTGTTGCAGGTGTTGCAGGAGAGGGGGGGAGGGGGGGGCGTTTGGAGGGAGCGGGGGGAGGGGGGAGCGTTTAGAGGAGGGGGGGGAGGGGGGAGCGTTTGGAGGAGCGGGGGGAGGGAGGAGCGGGGCTACCAGTCGTATGCAGTCGTATGCAAAAAGATATAAAGAAATCCACTGCCGGGGGGAGGGGGGTCGCTGTCAGTTCAACGACCTGAGCTGCTGAGGGCAGGAATCGGCTTGGGTGGCTTGGGGTTTTGGTATGGGGGCGAAAAGGAGGGAGCTGGGGTTGCGGAAGCCAGGAAAGTAGAAATAAACATTAGGCAACTGGAAGAATATACGTCACGCAATTTCCGCATATTGTATTCTCTGAATTCAGGACAAGTTATATATGTTTTTTATTCCATTCCATGTCCATGTCCCGGCCGGGATTCGAACCCCGGCACGTGGCCCTTCTTGCTGCGTATGCTTTATTTCCCACCTCCTGTCCCCAAAAGCACATTCGTATCCCCGCATACCCCCGCACTTTCCTGCATATCACAGGAGCTTGTGGCAGTGTCCGGCTGGGATGGCTTCTTGAAGCTTCGCGCTTCCGTGTTCGTGATGCGGGCCGACTCGGAAGTCCTTCGAGAGCAACAGAGGGTGGGTGATATGTGCGACATCAAATAAGTATGTTGTCAAGCAAGGCCGTTGCCGATTTTGCCACCACCTCGTAGTCGCCCCAACCCTGTCACGAACACGGACACGAACACAACTGCGCCCTTCCTGCTAGTGTACTGCTGGTTTGGTTTCATGAACCCGTCCTTGCCGACAAAATGGAAGCCCCTTTCCCGTTCCTCCCCTGCTCCTTGCTTTGCTGTTCGTGCCTCCTCCGCGTCCGCCCCTCGCCGTCCTCCTCCCTCTCCTCCTCCGCCTCCCCACCCTCCTCACCCTCCTCACCACCCTCCTCACCACCCTCCTCACCCTAGTCGTGACTCTCGTTCGTCAATACCTACGATTCAATCCTATTTCGTCTACCTGCTTTTTACCATCCCCCTTCGCCACCTCCTTCCTTGCCACCGCTGCTACTGCTACTGCTACTGCTGCTGTTATTCCTGCTACTGCTGTGGCTGTCAGGAAGCGGAGGAGCGCGAGCGGCAGTTACAGCTGTTGCACCGGCAGCTGTCCGCCACCTTGCCGCCCACACCTAGCTGGGCTGCAGCGGCTCAGCAGCAGCAGCCGCAGCAGCAGCAGCAGCCTTCGGAGCCACCGCTCATTACGTTGCCCCCTCCCCACCCTCAGAACGGGGCCAGCGGGCGGGGTGCGCTCGAAGGTAGGTGGTGGTGGTGGGTCAGGTGGGTGGGGACCTAGGAGCACGGGGGTCGCATCGGCCGACGACGACGGGCCGAGTGCTCCTGCGGGAGGCATGGGGAGGAGGGCAGCCCGTCTCGGCTCATGCACGTGTTCTCGGACGTGTGTGCAAAAACCTCCGCATTACCCTACCTAGCTAGCTAGCTAGCGGGGGTGTGCATACCTACGTGTGCATACCAGAAGGTTGAAATTGTTTTTGTTATGATTGTTGTTGTTGTTGTTGCCATCCTTTACCTCCTTATTCCGCTTGTGGTGTTCTTTGTTGATGTGTTGTTACTAGCTAGTGTACGCCGCGGAGGAGGTGTACCACCCGGCTTTGGGACGTAGCCATATCGAGCTTCTTCCTATCCTTCGCAATCCTTGCGCCGCTTTGCCCTTTTTTCATCTGTGCTTGTGAATCTCTGGTTTTTTACTTATTGAGCGCACCCCAACCTCATGTGTATGTATGTATGTGTATGTGTGTATGTATGTGTGTGCTCTCGTTCAGGCGTTAGTTTTCATGCTGCTCTGGACGAGGCGGCCGTGATGGGGCTGGCGGAGTATCCCGAACACTTGGAGGTGCGGCCACGTGTGTGTGTATGTATGTATGTGTGGGTGGGTGGGTGGGGGGGTGTTTCTGGGGGCGGGCAGGAGGGGTTTTTTTAAGGGTTGAAGAGGTTGGGAAAAGAATAACGGGTTTTTAGGGCTGAGGAGAATGCATAGAAGCCACCGTACGCTTCAGACTAACGCCGCCTGGCTCTCCCCTGCCCTCCCCTTTCCTCCCGCGCTTTCCCTCCCTCTCTGTCATCCTTTTGCCAGCCTGACCTCTCCCTGAGGGCGTTTGCTCCTGTCCTGTATAAAATTGTACTTTGGGGAGATGCTGTGCATCCAGATTGCCATGTGTCGATTTTGTATTGGACCTGGGAGGCCTTGCTTACGGGGCCGTGTACTTGACCCGTAACAGATACAGTCCTGTTACATTTCCGTGTGGTTCCTCTCCGCCCCATGCGGATTCACCCAACCTCCGAGAGCCCATTCTCTACTTTTCACCCCCTTTGCGACTTCCGAGTCCCCTCCCCCCCCTCGGCGGAGACAGCTTCCATGTGTTTTTTTCCTTCGGCCTATCGTACGGGTATGCCGTACTTATCCCCAACCTTGGCGATTGTTAAATTGCCTTTGATTTCTGAAGCCCCTGTTTGTGTATTACATACGTGCATTTTCAACCTGAAAAACTTGGAACAGGACAACTATGATGACCCACGGGTCATAGCCGCGCGTGAGGCTCACAGGCGCCACCTGCGGGAAATCGCGGAGCGGCAGGCACGGCTTGAGGCGGCGGAGGGTGGTGCGTACGCGGATGACGAGTGGGACGGATCCTCTGACGGCAGCGGCGGCGGCGGCGGAGCTGGCGGCGGCGGCGGGCCACGCAGCTCGCCGGGCCGGTTCAGGAGAGGAAGGCATAAGGGCCGCCGTACACCTGGCGGCGGCGGAAAGCATCATTGGACTGCTCATCAACAACAGCAGCATCCGCCGCCGCCGCCGCAGCAGCTGGTGCAGGATGCGACGGCGATGGACGTTGCCGGCGGCGGCGAGTCGGCGGCGGCGGCGGGATTGAAATCCGACGTCGTGGCGGAGATGGCGTCGCTGGCACTTGGCGGCGGCGGCAGCGGCATCGTGGACGCCGGTGAGATTGTACGTCAAGAGGCTGCGGACGCGCTGCGTCTGGCGCAATCGCGCGCACAAGAGGAAGATCTCCCGCCTGCGCTCTTGCCGCCGCCGCCGCCGCAGCAGCAGCAGCAGCAAGGGCCCGGAAGCGTCGGTGGTGGCGGCGGTGGCACCGCCGCCGCCGCCGCCGGGTCGACCACTTCGACGTCAACGGGATGGTTGGGTTTCTTCTTTGGCAGTGGCGACGGGGGCGGCGGCGGCGGCGAGGTGCCATCCCAGCGGCGTGAGGCTGGGCCTCTAGGGGAAGGCGTTGAGCTGTGTACCAGCGGCGGCAGCAACGGCGACAACCACGACCGTACCTTTCTAGAGCTGACGCAGGTGACCACGGCGACAGCACGTGCACCGACCTTGGCACTGCCGTACGGTTTCGGGGCTGCCGTGCAATCCGGCCGCCGCCGCTGCAGTCTTCACGGATTACCCTCTCTCATCCGGAAAGCTACCGGGCGCGCCGCCACATCGCACTCGAGACGAGGAGAGCATGCTGGCTTGCCGCTGACTGGAGTTGGACGATGTCGTACAAGGCGGCACGGGCGGTACGGTAAGGCGTTGGGAGTCATAGTGGGTGCCGTCGACGGCGTTTACGGAGAATGGTGGGAGCCTGCGATTGCCGCGACGGCGGCGCCGAGGGAGTCGGGCGTGGTCGTGTGTACGGCGTTGGCACCGCTCGTACAAAGCCGGCCGGGAACCTGTCGCGGTGGCGATGCCGCCGCGGCACACTTCGCTGACCTTCGCTACGACGCTACCTTCAGCGGTAACCCTAGCGGACTGCTACTGCCCCCACATGCTGCCGCGGCCGCGACGGCGAAGAAGACAGCGACGACGGCAGCGACGACGGCAGCGGCGACGGCAGCGTTGGGCGCGACGACGGCAGCGTTGGCAGCGTCTTCTGCAGCCTCGCCAGGATTGCCTGACAATAAAGTGGCGTTGACGATGGCCGTGCTGAAACGCGTGGTATGTCGAATGATGAACACCCGAGTGGGTCGCAACAGGGCCGTCGGCGGCCGCCCCGCCGCCGCCGCCGCCACCGCCGCCGCTGCCGCAGTCGGCAGTGGCGTCGTTGGACTCCGCACGATTGGTCGTGTAACGCATCGACTGCAGCGGTGGTGGTGGCGTCGACGGCGAAGACAGTCGCGTGTGACGCCGCCGCCGCCGCCGCCGCCGCCCACAGCCCAATCATACGGCCCTTTCGCGCCGCTGTTGACGGCGCGAAATCGTGGCAGCGGCAGGGGCGACGGCCGGGATCCCAGGCGGCTTCTTGGAGCGCTAGGTATCGGCAAAAGCCAGTTGCGCTTGTGCACGGGGAATGAAAGGGCATTATATGGCATGCGGCGTGAATACATGTCCGTACGGCAATCCGTCAAACCATCCGTACATCGCGTTGGTCCCGGCCCCGTGGCCGAATCAGACGGCGATGCGGCGTTGACGGCGCATGCTGACGTTGACGCCGGCGACGTCACCGCAGAACCCCCCACGGCGTTTAACAGTATGGCGTCAGCTGCCGTCGCTGCCGGCCGCGGTGTTGACGTTGACGACGGCGACGACGACGACGGGTTTCCGTTGGTGCTCCAAAACCAGGATGCGGATCGGCAGGTGGTTTTGGAAGGGCTGGACGTAACGGAACTGGGTGCCAAGCGGCTATGCGCCAGGTGGGGCTTATGCTGGCGCTTAAACCTGAGATACCGGCAAACCGAAAAAATCGATAAATCTTTGCTATTAATGTCTTAGTGAGACCAAAGACGACCTGCTCAAGTCAGTTTTTAGTTTTTCCATTGAATCGGTTTTCTGTTACGGTTAACATTTGTACGTGAATCCCATGATCCCGCATGGGCGGCGTTGCGGCGCGTGCTGTGCCCGCGCTGTGGCCCGTGGTGTGGAAAACGTGCCGTAGACAAGCCGGTGACACGGCCATACATGGGAACCTCGCTTTGGAATTTGCAATCGGGTCTCTCTCGAGCTGTGTGTGTGTTTGTTGCACTGCACTGAACTAACTTGCTTCGTGTAAAGCAGATAGCGGCTGTTGCGCGCATTGTATCTGATCAGCCATGCCCGCTGACCAGCCGTCAAGTTATGGTCTGTCCGGTATCCGGGTGCCGTATACAGGTGGTTGGACGAGCTAATCGTCGCGCTATGGCATGACTTGCAGGTACGGGTTGCGTGGAGGGTGGGCGGGGCTGGGGGAGGGGAACGGCAGTAGGGGGGGAAGGTAAGTACACACACATAGCTCGCTGCCATACCTACCTACCTACCTACTGCCTACCTACCTACCTACCTACCTACTACCTACCTAACTACCTACCTAACTACCTACCTGCCTACCTAACTACCTACTACCTAACTACCTAACTACCTACACAGCGTGTTTCTAGCAAGAGAGCTTCGTCTTTGTACTATCAGCACACGTAATTCATATGAATTGGTCAAATGGCCCAGAAGCCTCCCACTCTGTAACAATTCAAATTCAACCGCCCAAGCTTGAATATGTGGTGCCCCGCTTTTTTCGCTTTGTTCCACCATGACGTCACAAGTTTCAAGCTCTCCACACAATAGCCGGGGGCGCGTCCGTAAAAGCCTGAGGAGGCCCCCCCCCATGGATATATCGTATATTTTTGTATTTTCCAGCATGTTTCATAGTTTTTTCCCCTATAACCGCCACAACTACCTTGTCGTACGCCGTACACTGCACGCCCGTAGGCGTTCCTCGACTGGAAGGCCTTGGATTCGGAGCTCGCAGAGGCGGGCTTTCGGAGCCATGCGGAAATTGTTGCGGGTCTGGCGCCCGCGCCGACCGCCGCCGCGGATTATCAACGCCGGCCCGGGGCGCCTTCCTCCTCCGCCGACACGCCGGCGGGTCAGTCTTCCGCTGCCGCCGCTGCGGCGGCGGCAGAGTCGGTGCCGCCGCCGCCGCCGCTGCCGACTCTTTCTGTCGCGGAATGGCTCCGTCGGGGTCTGCTGGCGGAGCGGCTCCATCACGAAGCGGACGCGCTGGCGGCGTACCTTGCGGCGGTCATGACGCCGCCGCCGCCGCCGGGATCTGCCGGCAGTGGTGGCGGCGGCGGCGGCGGCGGTGCCGTCTTCGCTGCCCTGCCGGGCAGCGGCCCTGGAGCCTTCAGCATGATCGCTTGGCAGGTACGGCTTTGCGATTTGGGGGTTTGGGCGCTTTAAAGATTCGTTTCGACCACGTACGTTTTTTTACGCGTGTTTCTGTTCGCATGTTGCTGCAGTTCTAATCCCTCACCTCTCAATAATCGTTAAGAAGCTAAAGAAACCTAAACTCCCGCGATCCCTACATGATGCAATTTTGTTGTTTTGCTTTGTAATCTTTTGTTTTCGACATAAAATCAAAAGACGTAGGCAGGTTTTGCTAACCAATAACCGCAACCGTGATGCCGCCGTAGGCTACTATGCGTCTGGCGCCGTCGGCCGACTCGCGGGATATTCCGGGAGCGCTGCGTGCCGTACATGCCGTAATGGCGTGGCTTGAGACCCGGGGATTTGGAGGCGTGGGGGCGTCGTCCGTTTCCGCCACCCTGCCGTTCACCACCGGCTTTGTGGCGGCACTGGCGCCGCCGGCTGGCGGCAGTGGATTGGCCGGGGCTGCGGCGCGAGCCACAGCTATCCTGCAAGGCGCAGCTGGGGTCCCTGGCGGCAAGCTGCAAGCTTGCCCGCTATCTGTCGTACAGTGTCTGTACTACGTTGCGGCGTTGCTTGGGGAATCTGGTGTAGAGGCTGTCCTGGCAAGTACGGCACCACAGGCCACGCCGGCGGCGGCAGCTATGGCAACGGCCAGGAGCGGAGGTGTGGCCGTACATCCCACGGCAGCGACTGTTCTGCGGTATGCCGTACGGTCGGCGGGGACACGGTCTGGTACGGGGCAGATGCCGTACAGCAGCGATGACGTGAATGGGCCACTCGCAGGGGCAGGCCTGGTGTCTGCAATTCCTGTTCGTACACACCACCATCACGACAGCGCCGCGTCCGCTGGCACTGCCGCCGCCGCTGCCGCTGGTGGTGGTGGTGGTGGTGGTGGTGGTGGTGGTGGTGACGGAGCGGCTCGTTGAACGGCAAGTACGAAAGTACGAACGATGCTGCTTTCATTTGAGATTGCGGTTGTGGTTTCCCCCCGATGGATGCCACCACTCGTTGCCTCCTCTCCCCCCATCCGCAAATCACGTCCATCCCCTCGCATCTCAACATCGCCTCACATCACCCTCTATGAAATACGATAGTCGCCCGGTGTTGGCGTTACGTTACGTAACGTTTCCTCCATTTCTCCTCCTCTGCTATCTCGTCTGTTGCTCCATCTCCCTCTCCATCCGCGCCTACACCCTCCTCGGGCCGCGCTTCTCTCCTCCTCCTCCTCCTCCTCCTCCGCACATCGTGTGTTGTGTGTCTCAGCCGCTCTGTGGACAGAGCCGGCCTGCGTCCTGATGACTTGGGGAGGTAGCGAGGTCCCACAATCCGTTGACAGGAGGTGTGCGTCCAGGAGTGCACGACACACACTCGCATGTGGGTTCGGTGTGCTTGGGGTCGTTAGTATTCCAACGTCGTTTTTCTGCTGTGTTTTCCTCCCCCCCCCCCTCTGGTGGCGGAACAAATGCCACTGGAATGGGTGGATTGGGATTGAATTAATGGAAGGAAGGACTCATGAGAAAATTATTGATTATCTTTTTCATTTGATTGTCTGAAGGGAAGATCATATGAATTGTTGGCGGTTGTGTTGGCGTTGGTTCTGGTCTTGGCGGTGAAATGAAGGTCTTGTAAGGTTGTGTGAAACTGTGTGTTAAGAGATGGTAAATGTCCATCTTGTGTTGATGTGGATGGCGGAGGTCATCATCCTTATGCTTAATTCCGTTCCACAGTTCGTTAGGAGCTTCTGGGGGGAAGGGGGGTCGGGGAGAGGGAGAGAGAGAGGGACGGGGGCAGGGCCGTGGACAGCTTTGCCCGCCCTTTGGGTTTGCGTGCCCACGGGGTGTCGTACCTTGATATGGTTAGAGAGTGAGTCGTACCCCTTAGCTTTAGCTCCAGAGTCTCTATTTGCACATGGTAGGTGTATGTGAGCGTAGTTTGCAAGAGCGGCATCACGGGGACGTCCCCTTGTGGGGCACTAAGATGCGTAAAGCGTTTGTGGATGTGTATATGTACGTATGTACGTATGTGCGTGCTTGGCGTGTGGATGTGTATGTTTCGGTCGGACACTGATGTGTGAGTGCGGGAGTGAGGAGGTGCCGAAGGAGGGGGAGGGAGAGGCAACCAGTATAGGATGTTCTCTCTCCTCTTACACGGCACACACCATGCGAAACGCGGACTTTTATAGGGCTGTCTGCTGCAGTGGGGGGGTACGTCAGCCTGCCTTCATTTCCCCATCTCTCTCCTTCCCCTACACGGCCTTCTTCCGGGTCCCCTACTTCCCGCCCGCCGAATTTTCCCGCTCCGAAACCCCTCCTTTCAGCCATTTTGCTCCACTGCCACGATACGTTAAGAGTGCGGACAAGCAGCCCGTGCTGCAGGTCGCGGATCGGGCCGTTGTACACCCGGCCGGGCATCTGCAGATTTGGGCCCCTTTGAGCACGAGGGGCTCTCGTCCATCATCCAAGTAACCCGTCATTCATCTTTCAGCTGTGTAGCAATGGAAATGGAAAGACAGCACAACAAACTGATTGCGGGACTGCGAGTAGTAGGTGGTCGCGGCACATTCTGTACACACATGTTACACCAGGGCTTCCATGGAGGGTGAATCCCACTACTACACCAACCAAAAGATGAGCCATGCATGCATCTAACTGAACCATAGAGATGTGAACATTCCACAACGTGACACCTCTGCCGCTTCTACACAATCATATACACACGAATATGTACACGCGCACTGCTGATGCAAAGGCCGCCCTACACACCTGGATGGGCATATATATACATCTAGGTCGCAAAGGAGTATGTAAGACCTCGAGGGCCTGCAGGCTCAAGCCTGCCCCATGGCATGATCAATCGAAAAATGTGCAACCAGATTAGATGCGAAGCTTATGTAAGCTCAAACAAGAATGAATGGATTCCGGTCTCAGGCCTTTGCCCATCCATTTATATTCTTGACCGGTTTCAGCTAGATATGCAAGCTAAGGTCTCCATCCATCCAATTGTCACACCAACTAATGATTACATACTGTATTCGCCGGGCAACAAAAAAGATTTTTATCCAATAGTATCTCAAAGTGGCACTTCACGGGTGCTGTGTATCCAGCGCTGCCTGATCAGGCCATTCAGCGCTGCATGATCAGGCCACGAAAGTCATGCGATGAAGTTTGTGGTGAGGAGTTGAATCAAGCCATTAATTGACAGGATATTAATCGCGCTTTACTCCGTTTAAAGATGGAATGAAGACGAATAATGAGATTCCTATGATGAGTTGTTTTGTACATAAGGTTCGCCTTTGCTCTTCACTCATCCCCCCCTATAGAGATCATGACTGAACCATACCAGCGATCGCTGTCGCGACCACACAGTAGCTGGCAGACGTATAACATGTACAACATTGAAGCACCCGTACTACACATCATACACACATACTCGTGCACATCCATGGCAGCTAACTTCCATGCATGCATCATCGACAGCCGTACTTGCAGCTATTACCGGATTATCATTTATTTATTTATCATGCGCACCCTACGGCTTCACAGTCCAGCGCAACTGGCGCCGGCCTTTGCCGTTGCCGTTACCGTTGTTTCCGTTACCGTTGCTTGGAGTTCCAATCGTCACAGACGGTACACGCCATAGCAGGCAGTCTCTGGAGCACGTGGTGCCATTCTCCACGCCATTGCACCTCCCATCACCTGACATCACATCACAGGGGTACAGAAATAGTAATAAGTGTATGTGTGTGGATGTATTTCTCAGTTATGGCCACGCTATACATGAAAGGAAAGGCAAGTTATGACTGTACATCACCTGCAAGACGCTTATGCAGCAATTGAAGATTATAGGTTACACAGCGGTAAGCATGTGCAGGTTTCCTAATTAGGGAATGCATTCGTTTATCTGCTGCATCACTGGTTCCACAGTACGTAATAACAACAACCTTTCCTTTCGGTTTGAGAATTTGGAAAGTCATGGCTGCTTGTACGACACTGTACGGAGCCGTATTTACCGCAGAATGTTGTGTCTCTGCAGCGCCCGCAGTCGGTCGGGCATGTATAGCACGTCTCAGAGTAGCCCCGGCGTGAGCCGGTGCACTTGCCATCACCGCAATAGGCACTGCTGCAAAAGCCGCAATCCGTGCAGCCACTGGTGCTGCTACTGTAGCACTTCTCGCCCAGCGCCGGCTCGCAAATGCCATTCCGGTTGCAAGTACTGCATCTGCCACAGTCGCCTGGGCAACTGGCGCAGGTCTCTCCGCCCCCGGCATTGCACACGCCGTCCCCGCAGCACGTCAAAGTACCGTTGCTGAGGCGCGTGCCGCAGTCCGCCTGGCATGTAAGGCAGGTCTCACCGCCTGCGGGTGTGTGGAAAATGCGGCCAGTAGGATACGACAGCACAAATGTCGACGCTCGCGTCACACCAGCCACGCATTACTGTAGTAATAAAGCCAGCCAGCCAGCCAGCCAGCTGTTCTTCCTCTGCACACATAGCCGCGAAAAGCAACCTGCCTACCTGAGCAAAATCCATCTCCACACACAACGCACGCTCCGCAATCCGCAGCACACGAGGAGCACGTCTCGCCCGTAGAGCAGGTTCCATCACCGCACACAACCGGGGCAGGCGGCGGAGGCGGTGGGGGCACAGATGAGGGTGCCCAACGGAGGCCGATGATGTTGTCCCCAGACCCCGACATGAAGCCGACATTCGCACTGTAAGAGATGCGGAAGAAGCCATTATCGCCCCAACCGGTGCCCCAGCTGTTCTTGGCAATCCAGTACGACCTGCACAGTGGGAAACATGGACACGCACATGTAGGGGCTTTGCGGCGGAAGCTGGGTTGAGGGTTTTAGTGTCTTCAGGTTTCAAGATTTTTAGGTATGAGCCCACTGTAACAACCACACACACATTCAAAATGCAGACTGCTACTGTTGAGGTCGTTTTAACATGGCATACCATTAGGTCATAGCATCACGTACCAGTGATAAAGCACGGAACCGCGTCATGGTCACACGCGAACATGCTTCAATTCCCATCGTTCGATGTACGATGAGTCAGTACAGTACTGCTCAATGCAAATCTATATTATTGGTATGCAGCCTCAGCAAAATAGCCTTTCCTAAATTTTACTCATCCTTACCCTGTGTCGTTGTAGCCGATGGTCACAACCTGTTGGTAACCAGCCAGAGGGCTCACACCGTCCCAGACGTACGGCCTGTATGTACAAGTTACAAGTTACAAGTGCCGCACGAGTGCGGGGGGGTCCGTCAAAGCCGGGAGGCCATGGACTATATATTGAAAGTTGATTACACCGTACGACCGACGGCGGGTTGGGTCCTGCCAACTAGACCCCTCCTCATCCAGTCACCCAACATCCGGAGAGACAGATCAGCCACCACCACCATCTCAGCATGCGAAACTTAGTCCATCAACTAGACCTCATCTCCACACCTCAGCAGCGTTAGTAAACCTAGACCTCCCGAACAATGTCGGGGGTCTGACCAGGAATCAAACCCGGAACCTTCATATACACAAAGGCGCCACCAGACCAGACCATGTAGTTATGTAGTTATCAGTCGTTCATGCGTTCAGCACATGCCACAAGGAGGCAAGTTCAAAAAAGGAGTTAGGAGCTAGGCACCCCTCATTCAGGCATTTTTATATTTACTACCGTACACACAAAAAAAACTAGATATTCCAGGAGTCGGGCTGCATGATGACAAACTATTACCGTCGTCGTCTGTAAATGTGTGAGTATTCATACACCATTTAGACTATCTATTATACGTACCATGTACGGCGCAACCTTTAGGCCATTCGACTTATATAAGATCTACTTATTTCTCGGTCCTACCTACGACCTTGTTTATCGATGATAGAAAAAACCTACAGACGGGAGTCAACCTGCTGTGAATTTGTGCAGCATGAACTTACTTTGAGCTGACAGGCCAGTAGAAGAAGTCGTTGTATACAGCAAAGTACGTAATTACAGCGCCACTCGTACGGATGTGATTCTTCGCCTGCGCAATACATTAACAGACAGCATCAGGCAGCACAGCCGTGAAGGGCTTTCTTCCCTGCTGCATCACGCTCCCTGCTTGGATGACTACTAAGTTTGCACAGTAGGTGTAGTAGCTGGCCGCTGAAAAGCCTCTCGAGATGCTGGTGGAGCGCTTAGCGCGCATTTGTAGTTGTTATGTGTGCCGAACTGTGTATCAGTACTACTGTAATACCAGGCAAAGAGTACTCAGTTGGGAGATGCCAGGGGAGCTGATCCCTCTTACAACTACAGCAGGGAAAAACTTGATCCAATTTTTGATCCAATACCGAACGAGGTTTATGGTGGGTGCATATTCGTCCAAACTTTGCGTATGTATGACCAAACCATGAGTGTGTACGTACAGGTGTAGGGGGGGGATATCACCTATGTCTTAGCTGAAGTCTTGGACAGGCTCAGGAAGCGGAGTGATGCGAATAACCTTGCAGAGGGGCCCTTCGAGGCATGCCTAAAGGACAGAGCAGTGCAGCTTCAGATATCTTTCATGCGGCAAATTGTAGGAGCTGCCGGACCAACACACCGCCTCCTGTTTGCAGAGCTGTCGCAGCTACCCCTACACTACCACGTTCTCAAGCAGGTTGTGAGGTTTTGGAACCATGTCCGTTTACAGCGTGGGTCTGTGGCACACCAAGTTTTGCGACAGGAGGTCGCAGAGTCCCTCTCCAACCCCGAAGGGGCCGGATGGGGGACACTACTCCTCCGTTTTCTATGTTTTTTGGGGCACGACGTATGGAAAGAGGCCCCGCAAGGGCTACACGAGGTAGACGAACGAGTGGAGTGGCTGATGAACAGGCCAATGCCAGAAGGTGTGATTTTGGAGTTCAAGGACCGATTAGTGAGTGGTTGGAAGCATACGCGTTTAGATGTCCAGCCTGACGTGTATCCGTCAGACGGCAAGCAACCAGGAATCCACATGGCGAAGTATAAGCATTGGATGGGTCTGGCGGCCGAGCAAGCGGGCAGGAAGGAGGTGCTCCCGCATATCACAATGTTTATCCCGCATTCGGCGAATCGCAAGCTTATGCAGTTTAGGCTTTGCTGTTGGGCACTGGAGGCTAACAGAGCGCGTAAGGGACGGCGTTATATACCTAGGGAGGAGCGAGTATGCCCTTGCTGCGGCACTGATAGCCACATCGAGGATGAGAAACACATTTTGCTGGACTGTCCGGTGTACGACAAAATCAGATCTGATATGGGCTTTCCACGCTTCGAACATATGAAGGACGCTATGAAGTGGGAACCTGAACGCCTGGCAAGGATGCTGGAACGCATATGGTCCCACCGCAACTCTATCGTTCCCTTTGGTCGTTAGTATCCTTCATCACTTGTTTCGTTGGAAGTGCGAGGTAGGATGGTGCTTATAGGCGATTTGGCAGCCCTTGAGCCCTCGGCTCGTACTGGGGTGGTTTGCAGGTACAGGGAACGCACCCACGACCATGTAACAACAACAACAACCTATGTCTTTGCCTAATTGGTGCCAGTAGAATCATGTGGAGAGGTTTACTAGGAAAACTGCATGATGAACGTGTGGAGGACCATATCCACCAGAATGCAGTCCGACATATCGAAACCGGAACCGGGGTCTGGGTTGGGGCATTCCAGGCGCTACTGTGTCGCAGCGGACAGCTTCAAAATAAAGCCCGCACATATATCCTGAGATGGGAATCCTTGATATCTCGGGTAAGCCTTTGCGCCGCGCTGCTACACATACACTGTCAGACACTCTGTCCACGGAAGTACGGAAGTATGAAGTACGGAAGTACGGAGGTACGAACGTACCACGGTGAGATCTGTGATGTAGGCCTTTTTGAAAATACCGCCAGCTCGCCTCTCCGGTGCAGAATGAAGTGTGCAGGTCGGCACGCTTGGGTTGTACGGATAATTAGCCTCGTATGGTATGGTCTTGACTGCAAGGGCCTTTGTGGCTGACGTTGCATACCAGCCGTTATCGCAGGATGCTGCTGTGTCCACGCCGTTGCAAAAGAAGAGCCTGCGGGTGTAGCAGCAGCAGTTGCATACAAACACACATAAATCTCAACTCAGGGAGCGTTGTGCAATTGACGACTTGCATGTATTTCGGGATCACTTTGCCACCTTGTTAAACCCAGGAGTTGGGGATACGGGTGTTGAAGGTGCACATCGGCTCCTTAACTATATATTATTTCTGGGGCCCCTTTGGGAGAGGGTGCTTGGCAAGCATGTCGGACTGTCATGGACAGGAGGGCACGGGCAGCTAGCATCCTGGATGAGCCTTTCACCTTGGAGGAGGTAGCGCGTGCTGTCGGTAGGTTACCAAACGAGAGGGCTCATGGGCACCATCGGAACGTTACCGTTATGCACGCCTCCCACGGGTGGATGAGCAGGGCAGGCAGGGAACGGAGGTGAACTGTATCGTTCCAGCGCTGGACGTTTTGTTATTAGAGCACATCAGGGCAACTGGTGACGTCACCAGTTGTGGAAAGTCGACTTTCCACAGCAGTTTACCAAAACGGTGGTATCCCCAATTTTGAAGAAGGGTGACCATTGGTGGCAGGAAGTTATCGGGGCATTGCAGTTGGAGGAGCACTTGTGAAATGCTATGCGTCAGTGATTCTTGACCGTCTGGTACGTGTTGAGGAACCTGCGGCACCCATGCCAAGCGGGTTTCAGGGGGGGTGTTGGCACCGCTCATCACCTCTTTGTCAAGCAACACCTGGTCAGGCGGCATCGGATCACGGGGCAGCCGCCGTTGATAATAGTACAGATTGACTTTGAGAAGGTATTTGGTAGGGTGCCTCACGAGCACATGTGGCTTCGATTGCAGAAGAGGGGGATTAGCGGCCCCATGCTAAATGCTCTGAGAAAAGCGTACGAGAAGGTGTCCATGGTGATTAAGGTAAATGAGAAAGTGGGGGGAGAGTTTGAGTCTAAGCAAGGCGTGAAGCAAGGGTGTCCTTTATCTACGGCCGACGTGTGAATGCGGTGCTTTGCAACCCAAGATCGAGCATTTCTGTTGTATGGCTGCCAGGTGTAGGGCCCTTTTGCGCTGGCAGAGGTCGTGGACAGGGCTTGAAGGCGGCGGGACAAAGCCAACCTTGCGGAGGGCATGTTCGAAGCCCGTTTGAAGGACATTTGAAGGATAGCGCAGTCCAGCTGCAGATTTTATTCATGAGGCAGGTAGTGGGGACGGCACGGCCATCCCACAGGCTGTTGTATGCGAAGCTGGCTGGACTCCCCTTACAGTATTACATGGTGAAACAGATTCTCCGTTTCTGGAACCGCCTTCAAAAGCAAGTGGGGCCCATTGCTCATGCAGTTTTACGGCAGGAGATAGCGATGCCCTGACCAACCCGGAATGGGAGGGTTGGGGAACTTCAATGTTGCGACTGTTTTCCTTCGTGGAGTGCAATATTTGGAGCGGAATACCGCAAGAAGTCATGGGGGTAAAGGAGCATGTCGACTGGTTGTTGAGTAGGCCTCTACCCGAAGGAGCGATGATAACTGCACTAAGAGAGCGTTTGATGAGCGGCTGGGACCATACGCGTCCGACTGCCCTGCCAGAGGAGTACCCATCAGATGGGGAGTGCAAAGTATAAGCACTGGATGGGGCTGCCCTTTTCGGGAGCCGCAGCCGTCATGTGGCCAACACATGCTAAGGTTTTCATTCCTCGTTTAGCACATCGTAAGCTAATGCAGTTCCATTTATGTTGCTGGGCTCTGGAGGCAAACAGAGCACGAAGGGGCAAGTACCATGTCCCCAGGGGGCAGCGGTTTCGCCGCTGTTGTGGTACTAATAGCCGAATCGAGGATGAAAAACACGTGTTATTGGAATGCCCAGCTTATAATGACATCCATGCTGAAGAGGGATTCAATCATCAACAGAGCATGTCGGAGGCCATGCAATGGGAACCAGTACGTCTGGTGAGGATGTTGGAACGTATGTGGGCTCACTGAAACTCAGTTACCCCGTGGTAATTCCTGTTCTCCGTGGCTTTTAGGTGTATAGATATTGCCGTTGGGCCTTCGGCTCGTATGGGTAGTCTTACAGGTATGGGGTCATGCAACCCCAACCATCGACAATCATCTTTGCCGGTTGTCAACAGCAGTGTATCCAGATCAACAGCAGCGCAACTTTTAGTCACATCGGCAGCTAGAAGCATTAACAGCAGCATCAGCACTTGTAGTTGCAGCAGCAGTGCATGCAGCTGCAGTGGTAACAGCAGCAGGGACAGCATTATTCGCGGGTTAGCCACAGCAGCAGGGAGATATCATCAGCAGCGAAAGCATTATCAGCAGGGGCAGCATTAGCAGGATTAGCAGCTGCTGTGGCACATACGTACCAGTGCTCCGACAGGTCGATGTTGGCTGCAGACATGTTGCCAGCCACCGCCACTGCCGTCTCAGCTAAGCCTGTGGTGGCGAAGGCCACACATGAGCCGCAGCTACCTTGATCTTTTACTGGAGAGACATAATTATACGATCCATTCACACGGGAATCCCATGCCGGATATGCCACCGCTTTAACGACGTCCGTGTAGGTGTAGCTGCCCATCGTGGAGCTAGATTGGGCCAGAGGGGTCTGCAGCAGATACATGGTGTATCGGTTAGCCAACCCGCCAACCGGCCATGGCATTAGTTAGGTGTACAGTTGGTGGTTACAAGCAGTGGTTACATACAGTGGTTCCTAACAGTTGTAATGAGTTGGGAAGTGGTCATGGCAGGTCGTAGTGGTAGCTTCAAACCTCGATCAAACACGCTAATAATGCGCGGATCTTCTTGGGTGGTACCGATTTATTACTTCTCCAGGGTTTAGGGTTTAGGGTTGGGAATAATGCCTTTCCAAGAACCACACTTACGGATATGGCCAAGCAGAACATTTAATTATTGCGGGATCCATGCAAAAAGCGACAGCGCTTATGAAGACGAGAAGGCACATAACGAACCCACTCCATGCACGAACCTTTGCATCAGTGAACGCCTTGCTGATGTCGTCCCGAGACAAACTCTCCGCGTTACGAGGGTCGAACTTCTTTCCTTTCAGCTTTGCCGAAACCTGACAGGGTAAGGTTCATTGTGCAAAAGAGTATGTCTGTTTGAATGTATGTGCACGCCTTAGCATAGTTAGAAACAGGGTTTACAGTTTTTACCCACAAGCTGTAAGCTAGCCGTCAACCAGCATGGCATACATACACACCTAAACCTACAGTCGAAGCCACACAGTTACCCGCAGTTGCTCACCATACATACTCCAACGCACAGCCTGCTATGGTATGCCGGGCAGTGGACATTTATGTGCCCGTGGCACCTCAATTACATACAGGGACTCTTTTTCAAGGACGTAAAAGCACTCAAACAATGACACAGGCATATATTTACGACAGCTGTACTCACGCGTACCTAGCGCATTCAGACTTGATCAAGACATACATACACTCCTACGCGTGCATAGCTGCATACCTTGCTCGCGGCCGCCGCGGCTGCCATCATGTCCAGGGTCTTCTTTGCAGCCGCCAGGCGCATAGTGTCCACATTTTCGCCGTCCTGTGCGGGGTGGCGTCAGAAGGGCACAAAAAACGCCTACATCAACATGAAGCGCTAATACTGAAAAATTGCGATTCTGCCCGATAAAAAGTTAGGGTTAGCATCACCTTCCTCACTGTTGCAGAGCGAATGGCGTCTTTTTGTATACGTACACAGGCACGTGGCGTGTTAGTGGATAAATGCGGCGGTGATTACATATTGGCATGCATGGGGAAGGGCCATGTGCGCGTGCGGGTATGCTTGAGGAAGGAGCGTGATTGAGAGCGGCGCGTGTTTGGGACATAGCCATGTTTAGGCACCGGGCAGCTGATAAACAAACAGCGGGCATAACATCCTAGCGACTCACGGGCAGGCACAGGCCTGAAAGAGTTCGCTTGGAGACGTAGGTGCCGTCACATGGCTTCACGTCAGCAGCGCTACCATCCATGATGGAGAACGCGGGTTGCATGGGGGCAATCAGCAGATCACCAGCGGCAGTGAAGGCGTTGCATCGCGGGGTCCTCCTGCAATCCGCTGCGAGGCTGGCGGGGGTCGCACTCGCGGACGCGGAGCTGCTAGGTGACAAAATGTAAGCTGCCGGGATTTCTTGCAGCTGGTAGAAATCGTAGCCGTCAACTGCTGGGCAGGTGGTTCCTGTTGAGGAAGACGTCGCCAAGGAGGCGAGCAAGGTTGATAGGGCGAGAAATGAGAAAATGGAGAGTTGATGTGGAAGAATGATATGGGCGGTGATCAGCAGGAAACGATTCCGTGGAGTAAGTTGCGACAGCACCTGGAGGGAATGTGTGAAGGGTCATACATCTACAGGGACGGATTACCACCCGGGAGAGAAGCGCATATCCCTGTAGTGGGGGGCAAAGGAGTGTCATCCAGAGGGGAGGAGGCAGCAGGTTGTGCGGTG
The DNA here is from genome assembly GCF_000143455.1 of Volvox carteri f. nagariensis. Classification (NCBI taxonomy): domain Eukaryota; kingdom Viridiplantae; phylum Chlorophyta; class Chlorophyceae; order Chlamydomonadales; family Volvocaceae; genus Volvox; species Volvox carteri. Next base: position 162,551 of record NW_003307608.1, read on the forward strand.
CTGCTTACGCAGCTGTACTATCCGCAACAATAATGCGGTCGGAGGTAAGAAATGACGGTAATGAAGGTGACAGCGGTAACGAAGGTAACAAAGGTAACGAAGGTAACGAAGGTACTGAAGGTAACGAAGGCAACGAAGATAACAATTGAGGGCATGGAGGGTAATTGCCTTGGCCGACAGACATTGTGGCTGTTGGTGAACGTGCAGGCCTGAACTTATACCCGACCGCCATGCTTATAAGCGCTAGGGAACACACAGCGGCAATAAACTGGACTGCAATACAGCGGTGATGCCACTTGGGTACCTACCTTGGCTGCTTACGAGTCCCCAAAGGTAGAGCATTGCAGGAATAAATAAAGCTATATTCCTAAGCGTTGACATAACTCTGGGCGCCATGGCTTCTGTCAAATCCTGAAGGTGGCATCCATGTATGGCGACGACGGGATCCAGAGGTGAAGCTCTGTGCGCAGGTATGCATATGAGAACATAGAAGCCACCTTTGACTGAAACTTACCTAAGCGTGCCTCGCACAGCTCGGCGGGTGGAATTGCCCTAGAGCTGCGAGTGAGGTACTGTCTTACTTAAGGCGCAGCAAAGCTTAAATTATTCTCCTCAGAAACGTTTAGGATATTTGAAGTAATTTTGGCCACGTAGGCTACCGCAAACAGTGGGCCCCTGCGTTTTATAAACCTATGTCGTACGTTAAGAAACCCTCAATATTTACCGTACTTATGCCTACTGCACTCACAGCGCTCTTCTGCAGCTCACATGCTTTCTGGGGCTTACACACACACCAAGCAGATATCTAGCTGGGTGTGTGGTTGTTACAGTGGGATCCAGACTCACGAAGAGCAAAAATGTCTCCTGCATAGTATTCATGATCTCACGGCCTTATGAGTGGATTGTTGAAATGACCGCTTGCGTGGTTTGCCTGCAGAATTCACAGGTTAGATCTCGACTATTATCTTTAGGACTTACAAGAAAATGTCCATGTGTGCTCCGGTGTAGCGTGCATCAACGAATCCGCATACCGCTTCCTCTCGACTGCTCCAATTTAAGTTTCAAAGTTGATGACGAAATAATAGTTTCTGTTGGAAATGACTGACACTCTGTTCTAAATGGTAACTATGACTGACACTCAAATACTGGAAAATGGTTACAGCAGTAAGGGGATGTTTCCACTTGGATTAAAAATCGCGGATTAAGGTTAGCGCAATTAGTTAGCGATTTCCGCCTGTATTCGCGCGCTTCGCGGATTAAATATAGATTATGCTATGAAATGAGCATCTTCAAGCATTCTTCAAGCATTCTTCAAGCTCAAACTTGGTGGGAAAAAATTGCTACCTGGTGGCCACCACCTGCACGCATCAAATTGACAATCTCGGATTAACACTTCTTACGACGCCTCATAAAAACTCCGATTAATAGGTTGGAAGGTTATCCTTTATAAAGGCTGTAAGTGTTCCTAGTTTTGTAGAAGCTTTTTGTTCGGCATTACGCACCACACAAGGTGCTGCAAGGTTCAAAAGGTGCTGCAAGGCCTTCATGTTGATACTCGATAGTCTTTTAAATGTCTGGCAATACTCGTTTTGTATTTTATGCACGGAATGGCAAATGCTGTACCTCAATCCGTTCCTTAATCCAGACACGGATTGGCGCAGATTGAAAATACCTTAACCCGTGACTTTTAATCCAAGTGGAAACACCACCTAATAGGACCCAACGGGGTTCCGCCGCTTTGCTGGTCTTAACAGTTACCTTAAACATTTAGTGCAATATCTGTGTAATCTTACTTGATAAATTATAAACAGCTTGGAATTAAGCAAGAGGCATGCAGAGGGCTATCCGAGCGAAAAGCGTACAATCTCGTCTGCCCTGTAATCCATGGGTTGCCTTACTGGAATGAAAAGGAAATATTGAAACATTATAAAACAGAGCAATGTTAAGGAGGGTTACCGCGCGATGCACCTTGCTTGCCATGTAAGCCATGAACAAATCAATCAAGGTCATCATAATTATGTTTCTTTCTCAGACGGATATAAAACTCTGAACTCTGGTTGTGAGTGCTGCCACGTGCGCTAATGCCGGTGTGGGAGGCAATGCCTGTTCCTGCAGTAGGCTCCCACAAGTGGTTAGGGTTGTGCCGGTATTAGAACATTAGAACTAATATTAGAAAAAATATAATTAGAATCTAATAAGAATTTTAGAAGACCCCGTTTAGAACGTATTAGAACATCCTAATGTCGTACGGACATTAGAACGGCCGGAAAGCCGTAGCTTTAAGGTGCATCAGCGGTTCTACTGCGTGCATTTTACACGAAAATGTCAGATAGAGGTGCGGGGCCATCAAAGCCACCCCTTCCTCATCGGAAGGCGGAAGCATCAGGGCCAATGTACAAGTATGGCAACAAGGAACTTGATGCAAAAGCGTATGCAGAAGCTCTGACCTCCGCAAAGAAGAAGGGTCTTGCAGCTTATTGGACTTCTTTCAACGTTCTGCGGCCGTTTTTGCATTCCCCTTAGCGAGCAAGCACTCCCCGGCAGTGATGTGGTGATTTTGTGCAAATAGGGACGTAAATGGACAGGTTTGGCGGCGTTCTTGGTTGTTTCCGCAGCGGTCTGGCGTGGGTTTGGCTAGCAGGCACCAGATTAGCCCTTCCTCTCTGTGTTTTTGCATTCCCCTTAGCGAGCAAACACTCCCCCGGCAGTTATGTGGTGATTCTGTGCAAGTAGGGACTTAAAAGGACAGGTTTGGCGGCGTTCTTGGTTGTTTCCGTAGCAAGTCTGGCGTGGGTTTGGCTGGTAGGTACCCTCCCCAGGCACCCGACCGGAGTAAATTTAATTGGAAATGCGTGCGTTTACATCTGTGATGGCCTATACAAAATTTCAGGTTCAACGGACCCCTCCCTGAAAAGTTGTCGAGCGTCTTCTAATATTAGATCCTAATTTCTAATTAGAATCTGATAAGAATTTAGATTAGAACGGAAAGCATTCTAATGTCAGGAACAACCCTACAAGTGGTGTGGCTGCAGGCTGCACAGGTGCTGGAGCAGGCCCGCATTGCGGTGGGGCCACATCTGGATCCACACACACACTGGTGGCCCGTATGGTTGTGCCCCCCATACTGCTCATACAGTGGTGGCCAGTGCAGCTGCAGCGTGGCAGCCCACTTAGGTAGCAGTGGCTGATGGGTATTAGAACCAAGTTGTGCCTGGAGGGTACGATTGCAGTGCGTGAAATGAACCAAGCATGCTGGCCATACTCTGAAGCAAGCTGTTTGTATTGCCAAGGACATGACATCCTTGTGTGTAGAGGCTCAGCACACCGACCCATTAGCAAGCATTATAATACAATAGCTAGCGGCACATGAGGACTTTATTCGGCTAATTAGGTATCTGCAGCAGGCCAATCTGACACACGATGGATGCCTGGGAGCTGTAAAAAGCATCTGATGGTATCAGGACAAACTGGTACCGAAGTCTGTTTTTAAGCCTGTGAGCCCGGCCGCATCTGCTGGATTGAGTGCCAGTCAGCTTGATCGCAGAGTCTGTGGACACCAGCACACGGTTAACTTGTGTTGCTGTGGCCACCCAGCACCATGCACGGTTCTGTATCCACAGTGTTGTGCTCAGCCGCTTTGTGGCTTCCATGGATCTAGCTGCAGAGCTAACTATACATCCTTAGCAGCCTTCATGCCGGTATGCAGGCCATGTTTTTGGACCTAGTGGTGCAGTGCTGGCTTCAAAGCACAGCACTGTTGCCTGGTCCGTTACCCACACCAGGGGGTCATCCAGTGCACCCCGCCTTCCTACAGAAACCAGCCAAGCATTGGCACCGTGTTATTGGTGGGATGTCATGCCCTGGAATGCGAAACGATTTTTACACCTGCCTGTACGGCTGTTCCCAAGCGGGTGTACTGGGGCCGCGGGACATTGAGGCTGCCATCATGGACATGGGAGGTGACACAGAGTAAGCGGTGGCTTGGTGTAGCAGCCGGTACACAGTACGGTGCTATAAATATGTGCAGAGTGCGACCGCCAGCAACCCGAGAGACCTTTTCAGTGGTCAGCTGCTACATTTGGTACCCGGCATGGCGGTCTGATAAGTTCATGTGGGTCAGGCAAAAGCAAGGATAACGTGTTGGATACCCTGAGGGAATTCTGTGTGCCGACTGATCCACTTAATAGGGTCTGAAAGCTCATCATGCACCTGTCGATATCTGGTCCGCCTGACAAATGTTGACCCACATGGGAATCCTGACATGGCACCACAGGCACATTCTTCCAGGAGAACCAGCTTCTGGCATACTATGGCAAAATTGACTCCATCTGGTCTGTTGTCAGTAGTTTCTCCTCCTCAGCTGAACAGCTGTGTGCCATGTGTCAGGCCCAAATCACCAATTGAAGTGTTCAGCCAATGCTGCTGCACTGCGAGTTGCTGTGACACGGTGAGTCATGGTCGAACTAGGTGTCATTGTCCCCTTCTGTTTTGCCGAGGGACTGGAGTTTGCAGGGCACATTGAGCTGTTTGAGCGGCTCAAGGCAGTCACATCCGCATTGATCACCGAGCAGGCAGATCAGCTGGTGCTGGACAGGGAGATTAAGAGGCAGGCATCCCTTCTCCAGGCTGATAGAGAGAGGCTACAGGTGTACACATCACGCAGTGAACTCGTCCGGCTGCTCGAAACATCACAACGAGGTATGATGCAGTGTCAATATGCATGAGTAGTGTAGGCTTGCATGTGTCTGCACATGCCGTGACTTGTTAACCATTGGATCTCAGTTGCCCGTTAATTCTGAACATGGCCGGTCCACTTGTGCACGATTTCATGTCTCTCAATCTGAACGGGCCATCCCTCAGCAAGACATTCAAGGACAGGGAGCACTTGGTGTGGTTTCAGCTGGGAGAACTAGAGGCAAACCTACATAATGTGCATTGGTGTGAACATGTCCAGCGGTTGTGGCGCCATGAGCACTCTGGGAAAACGGGGGTCATTTTACCTATAAATTTGGGTCAATCCACCCGTCATTTGACAGAAATTATGGGTCTGTGACATGTTACACGTCCCGTAATTTGAGCACAAGGATACGGGTGAACATTTATGCACCCATGGCCATAAACAGGCCGATTGGCACAACTGGAGAGGCGTGGCTGCCAAAGGCAGACAGCTTGTCAGTATAAGTCAGGTACAGGCTTTGGCGGTCCTTGAGGGTCAGCAGGCTGCTTGCACACTGGCTTGTCACGCCAGCCATGTTGGCCAGGGTGTCGATGGGGTAATTGCCTTCACGGTTGGGGTGGAGGAAGAAACCCGCCTCCAGGGAGAACCAGAGGTGCATGCCTGCCTCGGCATTTGAGGCAGTCTGGTGCGGGTCGCCCTGCTTGCGCCTTGCCTTGCACCTGTAGCTGCTGCCACACCACCCTGAGCTGTCCCGGCGGCCGCTGTGGTCACTGCTGCCCCAGTGTCTGACCATTTCTGCATGTAAAGTGCCTGGAGCCCACGCAGGTCCGACAGACTGGCGCCAGCACCCTCACTCCCACCCACAACAGAAAGGCTGGTTAGCATCTTGGATGCCACGTTCACCTTCATGGCGAGCTTCTGCATCATTGCATTCCTGTCCTGACCGTCCTTAGTGCTATGGTTGACCCCCTTCTTTTCTCCGTGTTGGTTCCCCTTGGCATGTGTCAGATTCCTGTGGTTTGGTGAGGGGAGGAGCTGGGCCTTATCCACTAGCACCTAGATCATCATGATTCCGGTCTGGCAGTTTGATCAGTTGTCTTCAGAAGGCCCTTCAGTTGGTCCCGTGCATGTGTGGTGGCTGGCCTCTGCATCCCCGCCATGCTCCATTCACCCAACCACTCACATGCGGACACTGCTCCAGAGATGCTGCAGCAGGTACTTCTGGTCGGGTGCCACCTGCCCAATGCCCGGAACGAGCCAGGGGGCCTTGCTCCTCTGGCAACCCTGCACAACCTGGCTGGTCAGCAGGTCTGTGTGGGCAGAGAGTGCGGCCTCATGTGCACCCACGGACACCAGGTCTAGCCACATCCACACCATCACCACCAACTCCCCGTCTGGTGTCGGTGCCCCAGAAAAGGGCAGGTCTCCATTGTACTCGGTAGTCAGGAGCATGTAGCAGATGAACCCTTTTGGGTGGTTGGCAGGAGAGATGCAGGGGAGGGGGGGTGGCACCACGGTGTGGCCAAGACATCATTTGGCCTCATTGGTGGAGCAGCGTACCAAGCAACAAGGCTCAGGGCCAGTGGGCCTATGGAGTCGAACGTTCAAGCGCCACCCCCCAAGGGGCTAAAGGGGAAAATGCGGTGTGTGGGCTCTTGGAACATGTAGAACATGTAAGTCGAATCTGACATTCAGCACCCAATAACAGGACACAGGCTCACTGGTGATCAGGTCTGTGTAGGCCAGCCCGTGCATGCTCCCAATTGGAAGCACCCCATTGTCCTCCTTGTCCAGCAGGTGAAGCTTCCTGTGCTGATGTCGTGTGGCCATAGGCCCTCGAAGCCTGGCGGGGTCCGGTTTGGCCATGCCCCAGCATTAGTCAGTGCTTGGCACAGACTTCCAGTTCTAGTCTTGAGCAGTACAAGCCAGGGTAGCTAGGGCCTGGAATCCAGTACAACCCAGCAAGTGTCACCCAAGTGGAAATTTACTAGGTGCACCAAAGTCCAAGCCAACAGGGTGGGGAACATACATTGACACTTCAGCTCCTTGAAGGCCTTGCAGTTTTCCTGCTCCATGATCCCACACACCACAGCACGGTCGGCTGTGGTAGCATTCGGGTTGAGCAGGGTCGCCAGGCTGGTGCTGACGTCCCGCCTGCCACCACTGCTGCCTGCGGTGGCAGACAAGGTGCCAGGGCCCACAGAAGCCGATGAGGCAGCCTGCCCTGAGTGGCCCCATAAAAGGCTGCAATCGAAGCGTGTGTTTGCAGCCCTGCAGCATCGAGGGTGGCACTGTCTGGACTGAATGACACAAGCGAGCAAGCTATGTATTTACAAGTACTCCCCCACCCTTCATGTGTCGATTGCTCGGTAATCCGCGAGGCCCCAATCTTCTGTGGTGATTCTGGCTGCTGATGACGCTGCACTCTGCCTGAAATTGACCAAATCAGGGCAGTGCTGTCCTCCTCATAGGATAGCATGCCACAGGGCAGGCTCCCCCTGAACCGCTTGACTGCAGCATTGACATCCTCGTGCGTGGAGAACTTCCTCAGAAAGCTTGTTCTCAATGCTGTCCCGGTAACATCAAAGAATGGAGGCGCTACCTGGACCTCACTGCCGTCTGTGTAGGGCATTGTTAACGAGACAACATCGCCTGCTGACCTGACGCCTGCAGCACCGGCCATGGAGCTCACCCTTTCCCTTGAAGTAATAAGTTGCATTCTGCTTCTTGAAAATGCTCGCTGATATCATGTTACCTCCCAGCTCAAAACTAAGCGGTATCACGTTTTGGCTCTGCTGATCATAGGATTCCCCTAAAGCACACCGGAGTTCAATACTTCCGGGAAAGTCTTGTTCCATTTTCCAGCTTATGGAACTATAGAGTTGCACTTGTCCAGGTCAAGACGGCGCGGAAGCTATTGGTCCGTCCTGTATCCTAGAGTCGTGGCTAGTGTAAACTGTATCAGGTATAACAATGGAATACAAGAACATAGAGAGCGAGGCAGGTCGTGATAAGACTTGGCTGATGACATGCAAGTATACAAGTACGGCGCCCATACTAGAATACCGCCAACTCGCCATCAGTACTATCCCTGCGAGGTTCGCGTGGATCTTCGTTTCTCTTCGCTGTTCAATCTGTTCTGTGTATCCCTGCTGGTCGCTTGTGGTGCGATCACTGCAGATGATTCGAACTCATCAGCTTCTTATCGGGACGGCAGAGCATCAGTATCAGCAGGTCGTCGATGGTCGTCGCAGGTCGTCGCAGTTCTGGGTCTGCCCCAGGGACTCGGTGATTAGAGGCCCGCTTGGACACAAGTATGTCTTGCCATGCAATGCCACCCTGGGGACTTCCCTCAAGTTGCCGGGTGACGGCGGTAAACTGGACTTCATGTTTATGAAGCTGAAGGTGTACTCCGTCTACTGTGTCCCTGAGGGAGCGGTTCCTGGTGGGTGGGTGAAAGCTACGGTGCCGAGCCTAAAAGATGTGTACGGGGGGAGCATCAAGGAAAGCCAGCTCTATTTCCTCCTGTCCTATGAGGGAAAGGAGCAGGAGTTGTGCAGACGGCTCCCCACCTTGTCTGCGGACGAGGTCGAGAAGAGCATGGTCGTTTTCAACCCTTTCGGGTGGTGGGGTCTTGCTCGACTCAGATGTGTTTATCACACCCGAGCCGTACGGTGAGTGGCCACCGCCCGTTGAAAGGGTTGAAAACTACCATGCTCTTCTCGACCTCGTCCGCAGATAAGGTGGGGAGCCGTCTGCACAACTCCTGCTCCTTTCCCTGATAGGACAGGAGGAAATAGAGCTGGCTTTCCTTGACACTCCCCCCGTACACATCTTTTAGGCTCGGCACCGTAGCTTTCACCCACCCACCAGGAACCGCTCCCTCAGGGACACAGTAGACGGAGTACACCTTCAGCTTCATAAACATGAAGTCCAGTTTACCGCCGTCACCCGGCAACTTGAGGGAAGTCCCCAGGGTGGCATTGCGCAGCAAGACATACTTGTGTCCAAGCGGGCCTCCAATCACCGAGTCCCTGGGGCAGACCCAGAACTGTGACGACCTGTGACGACCATCAACGACCTGCTGATACTGATGCTCTGCCGTCCCGATAAGAAGCTGATGAGTTCGAATCATCTGCAGTGATCACACCACAAGCGACCAGCAGGGATACACAGAACAGATTGAACAGCGAAGAGAAACGAAGATCCATGCGAACCTCGCAGGGATAGTACTGATGGCGAGCTGGCGGTATTCTAGTATGGGCGCCGTACTTGTATACTTGCATGTCATCAGAAGTCCACGAAAGCACGCTCGGGCGCCACATGATCGAAGTCTTTGGTGAGCCCGTGGAGACTGAGCACATATGCTACATGAACAACCTGCCGGTTGCTAGGGCAATGCGAGATGGCGCTGGCGAGACCATGTGGTGCTTGTCACGCCCCCATGATTCAAAGCAAGCTCCGGATAACATAACAACACTGCGTGCGCTGTTGTTGCAGGGCGTGTACTGATGCCGAGGCGCTGAATCCATCAAGGTGCGACCTGGTGGAGCGCCTCACGTCCTCGGTGCAGGCTTCAGTACCGGAGGTGTTTGGGAGTGACACCTTCACCGACAGCGGTGGCGTTGGTGCCCATCACGTGTACCACGGCAGCTGCCAGCTGGCTTGCGACATGCTGGTGGGCAGCAGGTGGGTCCGTTCCGGATCTATCAATGACTACAAGTAGTATTAAGGCTTGTCTACCTTCACCTCACAAACTGCTCAACCGCAACTAACAATATTGATACTGCACACCTGTTGCAAACAAGGTCGGACTTCACCACGCCGATCTGTAACTAACGCCTGGTGTCAAAACCGTGATGCCCCTGCTGCAGGCACTCCCGCTCCTGCTCCCATGAGGATTACCCGCTCCAGGCCCCAAGCGTTATCATTGTAGCATGGGGGCGGAAAATAGTGTGGGTTGCACCGGGGTCGTTTTCCCAGCTGCTCTGCAGCCCTGCCTGCTCCATGAGGCAAGGGAAGCTGCTGCTGGACTCAATGTACAACATCACACCCTCATCCTTGGAGGACCTCGTGAAAGAGTTTGGGGGGGCCATCTATGAGTTAGGCCCTGGTGATGGCACCGTTGTCCCGCCTGGATGTGTCCATGCAGCCTATAACACTGAGCCATGCTTGTCCATTAACGTTAACTGGATGTTCTGCAGCCAGGACCAGTGGGCTGCATGCTTAACCGCGACCAGCCTGACGTGCCTGCAAACACGCAAGTATGGCTTCAGGGCCCTGGCCAGGGAAAGGCTACCGCAAGGCTCTGACACTGACATCGAGGCGCTTGCTGCAGACCTGGAGCAGAAGGTGAAGTCCGTGGCAGGAAGCACCGATTCGGTCCTGGGATGCCACCACTTCGACCGGGGCTTCACGTCCTGGATAGGAGACCGGCTGGCCTCACACATGTCCATCGTGGCTGCACAAAAGGTGTGGGGGAGGGGCTTGGGCTGGGGGGCGTAGGAGGGATGCAAGCGTGAGTGTTGGGGTGGGGGGCCTATCTGGGGATATAAGTTGAGATGCGCCTGATCATGCCCCCCTGAATACAGGCGGGGTCCCCATTGCCCTCGAGTGACTGGCCCATTTGGCACGGCCCCCGTATTCTGTACCCTACTGCTTGTAGAGCGGTTAAATGGTTGCCTCTTCAAGGGTTGTGATGGTGGTTGCCCTCCTCCGGGGAGACGTTCCTGGCCTGGACGGTCTCCTCGTGACAGGGGCCAGTGCCAAATGGCGGGGGTCAGTGCAAAGAAGCGGACCTATGGAAGCTGACAGCGTACCTGGTGCAGATGTATGCATGCACTATATACAGCTCGGCCGTTGCATTGACCAACCGATGCTAGATGGGTGTTTCAGTACTAAGACTGGGGTAGAGGCTGACAGGTGAAGGCACTGCGAAAAGTGGAAGGGGGTCGTTGATTTGGGCTTGCATCCTCTGCATGTGGATCATGACACCTAAAATGGTGTGTGCACATAACACGGGACAACCGCCGTTGATAATAATGCAGATTGACTTTGAGAAGGCCTTTGATAGGGTGCCTCGTGAACACCTGTGGCTTCGGTTGCAGGAGAGGGGGATTAGCGGCCCCATGCTAGGTGCTCTGAGAAAAGCGTACGAGAAGGTGTCCATGGTGATGAAGGTAAATGAGAAAGTGGGGGGGGAGTTTGAGTCTCAGCAAGGAGTGAAGCAAGAGACGTCAACAGTTACGGCTATCAGGCCAGGTAGTACCTGCCAAAGATAGCGCTCGCTATCTGGGCTTGGTATATGGGCCAGAACGGCCTTTTAGTGCGTGCCGTCAGCAGTTATGCCATGCAGGTCGGTCCGCTATGTTTTCCTTAAGTGCAAAGTTGGACAAAATGAAGCTGTTTGCCCCCGATGTACTAATGCGGTGTTTTGCAACCCAAGTCCGAGCAATTCTGTTGTATGGCTGCCAGGCGTGGGGCCCTTTTGCGCTGGCAGAGGTCGTGGACAGGGTGGGAAGACAGCGGGATAAAGCCAACCTTGCGGAGGGCATGTTTGAAGCCTGTTTGAAGGATAGCGCAGTCCAGCTGCAGATTTTATTCATGAGGCAGGTAGTGGGGACGGCACGGCCATCCCACAGGCTGTTGTACGCGGAGCTGGCTGAACTCCCCTTACAATATTACATGGTGAAGCAGATCCTCCGTTTCTGGAACCGCCTTCAAAAGCAAGTGGGATCCATTGCTCATGCCGTTTTACGGCAGGAGATAACCGATGCCCTGACCAACCCAGAATGGGAGGGTTGGGGAATCTCAATGTTACAACTGTTTTCCTTCTTGGCGTGCAACATTTGGAGTGGAATACCGCAAGAAGTCGTGGGGGTAAAGGAGCGTGTTGACTGGTTGTTGAGTACTCTACCCATCAGAAGGGAAGCAACCGGGAGTGCAAATGGCGAAGTATAAGCACTGGATGGGGCTGCCCTTTTCGGGAGCCGCAGCCGTCATGTGGCCAACACATGCTAAGGTTTTCATTCCTCGTTTAGCACATTGTAAGGTAATGCAGTTCCGTTTATGTTGCTGGGCTTTGGAGGCAAACAGAGCATGAAGGGGCAAGTACCACGTCCCCAGGGGGCAGCGGTTTTGCCACTGTTGTGGTACTAATAGCCGAATCGAGGATGAAAAACACGTGTTATTGGAATGCCCAGCCTATAATGATATTCGTGCTGAAGAGGGATTCGATCATCAACAGAGCATGTTGGAGGCCATGCAATGGGAACCAGTACGTCTGGCGAGGATATTGGAACGTATGTGGGCTCACCGAAACTCAATTACCCCCTTTAGACGCTAGTCTGGGCTGATGTGCGGTGTTTTCCTTTCCTCCGTGGCTTTTAGGTGTTGTAGTATTACCCTTGGGCCCTCGGCTCATATGGGTAGTCTTACAGGTATGGGGTCACACACCCCCAACCATGTAACACACACACACACACACATAACACGTCTTCGTCGCAATTAAGCCCGTGAAATTTTACGGGTGCTGTGCATTACGGCTTGGGGGATTACGGGTCAAGACCTTGTGATTACGGGTAATGTAACCTGTGGATGACTTCCAGCACGGGCAACCAACAAAATGTCACCTATGTTCTTCCTTATAAAAGGAATGCTTTGGCAACTTAAAAATAAGCATGTTTACTATTGACCGGTAATTATATGTGAAGACCACGTGATTACGGGTAAACATGAATTTACGGGTGAAAACCTTCCCCAGAGTGGAGGTGTAAGCTTTGCATAAGTATAATCGACGATCAAGAGGGTTTCATCACGGAATCCCCATGATCCCCTGGGCACATAGGTGCTTCACGTCCTTGGTGAGTTCAGGCAGCAATGCGTCCCACTGGTCATCAGTGAAGATGCAACGGCCATGCCTGTCCTCCTAGATATCGTCAAGTGGGACGGCAAAAACCTTGTGTATGGTCTCAGTGGCGGCGTGTTGCTGTTACCAGTGCGGAGGACCTTATCACGAAGATTAACGAGCATGGTTTTTCGGCAAGTCATTCTCCGAGTACATGGCTGTGTCAGCAGCACCGCATGGCCTGTACATGGCAGTGAATCGACGCGACGGTAGCTCCACTACAGGGCTGCACAATCGCTCACGTCGGCGGTGGTACATCTGGCTTAACACAGAAGCGCCAGCCACACCAACAAAAGGTCGAAGAATGGGTGCTGGCCGAAGTGCTGGCCGCTGTGGACGCGGCCATTGGACTTGGGCAGCACCTATCGAAGTCCGGGCATCGAATCGAAAGCACCCGAAAGAAGACCTCCTTATACTGAATGAATGGGGTGTTACACTGTTCTGGGCCACACCACAGTGCAGGGCATGCCCTGCGCAGGGCGCGTGTTTACATCTCTTAGGGTTTTAGGGTTTCAGTCCATATTCAGTATGACTATACGGGTTGGTCAGTTCCCTGCCACGCACTAACAAAGTCATTATAGTGGAAGAGCTTCTGGGACTGCTGTCTAGGTGTATGGCGGCGGGGAAATCAACAGCGACAACAATTGTACAGCTTCCCCTTTAGGGGAGCTGCAGGACTATTTAAAGTGTCCTTGTTAGCACCCACCATCAATACTCTCTGCCGGCCGTTGCTGGGTACCTGTTAAGTCTTGAAGCAGGAGAGTATGGGGGCCACCACCTTGGCTACCGGGGTACCGGTAGGCCCCAAGTAAGCGGTGCGAACCAGTGTTATATCACGACTTTTCAGATAAGAACCGATCGGTTGATGCAGATCCCGTGATATACCCAGGATACGACAACCAGAGGGCTGCAGCAGGCCTGTGGGAGGACTGATGAAGATGACTCGACAGACACCCATTTCCGCACGCTTTCCTACTCCACCTGCAGCCTGCAGGTCGCCTGCGTATGGCCTGGGGCTTTATCTGAATAAAGCTGGGACCTGCGTCCCTGGTTCGTCTGTTCAACCGAGCGAGGTCATGTTTGAATGAATTACAGATAACGTAATCTATACGCCCCCCAGTCGTACTGGGGGACTCACCCGCGTGAGGCCCACGTGGGTTCTACAACTGCTATTTGTTCACTTATCTCAATCGGTATCTTTCAACATCACCATTCTGTGGTGATACTACACAAGACTTGAACGTCAGTTTCCCTTAAGAGGTCAACGCCAGTTACAGCAAGTCATCAGCTGACTGCAGTCCCTTCACACCCAGCCAAGGGCTCAGGCTGGCACCATAGGTCCGAAATTCATCAGAGACCGACAAGATAAGATCAGCATTGTCAGGGAAAGGAGACCGCGATAGAAAGCATGCGAGGAATGAAAAGCAGGCCTGCATGTGTGTTAATTCCATGCACACAGCTAAGAATGAAGATCCACACATACCAACGCGCACCCTTCAGCGACCCGTGAAGTAAAATCGGGAACGGTAAGGTTGCGCCACGAAAGTGCAGCAGGGAAACGATTCTATATACATCTTACAGCGACGTTCGCTCGAGGATATAGCGCTTGTCCGCAGTGGTTCAACACAGGAAAAATGTGGGTTGCTTGGTAAGAAAGCAACGGTGCAAACAAAAGCACCTAACCGTTGAGAGCCGAGTTGAATCGCGCTGTACATCATAAAACCCCCGCTCGTATATCCGTCTATATCCTCTAGCGCTAAGCCGTGAACACCGGCGGCAATTTTTCCCAGTATGGAATGAGACGTGCGTCCGGAAGACGCTCGGACTCAAAAACGGCCGAAGCCCGTTCATCCTCGTCCCTGCCTGCTTGACCCGTTCAGACATGCAAACGCGAAAATGTACACAAAACAGACTATCCGACCACGCGTTTACTACACAACAAACCAACCCTAAACATCTTCATATACTAAATAAATTGCTCGATTAGCGTTGCAGTTACACACGCATGTCGGTCGAAGGAGCCCTTCCATACCGGCAGCCAGTAGTCGTTACGCACATGCCATCAGCATCACCACAAACCTTTACAGCATTTATTTCCCCACATGTTCCGCCACACTCTTCCAAAAAAGGACGCATACCCGCGATCGCTGCCCCTAACAATTAATATTATTTCCGCCACGGTTCGATTATGCAGGAGGATTAATTGCGACATGCACCAGCAGCAGGCTAGTACCCATGCCCACGGACGCCACCCACTAGCTAAGACAAACTCAACATCCGGATTTAATTATCGACTAATGGCAGCAAATTAACCCAAAGGGCAACAGGCTGCGAGGGTCACGCACATGACATCAATCACTAGGGCCGATCGGTCTCATTAATCCATAGCATGAATTTTTCATACCTGCTGCCATGATACATATACTTATTGCCAGTTCGCCCGGCCGACTGAGCCTCACGTGATGCATGAATTGGAGTATTAAAATCACTCGCATGAAGCCGAATTAATTTCGCTCCCCGGTGCCGCAGTACACTGGTACGCACGGCAACCGTAGCCAACTGCAAGTCGTTCCTCTTCACTCTCGCAGCGAAAGGGAAGCTGGCGGAGCCATGGCATACTCAGCTGCTCAGCGCTCGGCGGCCGGCATTACCGTTGCTAGTGGCAGCCGCAGAAACGCCAGGAAGCACGCGAGTCTTCATAGTCTTGCTACAGTCACGGGAGCAGGTGCCAGTCGTCTCCCCGCGGCTGCTGCTGCAAATACCGTCTCCTGCAAGAATGTGCGCGTGAAAGAAGAGGATGGCGGAACGGAACGCAGTCAGACAGCAGCGAGTCAAAGATGGCTTATTAATCTGTAGACACGTCCAAACATTTTCGCAGGGCCCGGGATTTCCATCCTTTGATAGTTATTTCTAAAACTCACACCTGGTTCACATGCATGCGGTGTACTGCACTGTGTCGTAAATGAAAGCAGGATGGCTAATGTCCCAAGACTGTGGAAATCCGTTTGTTAGTTGGGTCCGTACATGTCTGTACATGTTGATCCGTTCGCTTACCCGTAAGATACCGTACTTACCGCAGAACAGCGGATCTGAACAGCCACCGCAGTCCAGGGAGCAGGTTCCACACGATTCAGTGTAACCTTTCCTGGCGCTGGTGCACTTGCCATCACCGCAATAGGTACTGCTGCAAGAACCGCAATCCGTGCAGCCACTGGTGCCGCTGGCGCACTTCTCGCCCAGCGCCGGCTCGCAAATGCCATTCCGGTTGCAAGTGGAGCAGACGCCACAGTCGCCTGGGCAGCTGGCGCAGGTCTCTCCGTCCGCAGCATTACACACGCCGTCCCCGCAGCATGTCAAAGTACCGTTGCTGAGGCGCGTACCGCAGTCCGCCTGGCATGTAAGGCAGGTCTCACCGCCTGCGAGTGTGTGGAAATTGCGGCCAGGAGTATACGACAGCACAAATGTCAACGCCCACGTCACACCAGTCACGCACTACTGTAGTAAGCCAGCCAGCCAGCCTGATAGCCAGCCAGCCAGCCAGTCAGCCCGATAGCCATCCAGCCAGCCCGATAGCCAGCCAGCCAGCCAGCCAGCCCGATAGCCAGCCAGCTAGCTAGCCAGCTAGCCAGCCCGATAGCCAGCCAGCCAGCCAGCCAGCCCGATAGCCAGCCAGCTAGCTAGCCAGCTAGCCAGCCCGATAGCCAGCCAGCCAGCCAGCCAGCCTGATAGCCAGCCAGCCAGCCAGCCAGCCCGATAGCCAGCCAGCCAGCCAGCCAGCCCGATAGCTAGCCACCCAGCCAGCCAGCTAGCTAGCCAGCTAGCAAGCCCGATAGCCAGCCAGCCAGCCAGCTGTTCTTCCTCTGCACACATAGCCGCGAAAAGCAACCTGCCTACCTGAGCAAAATCCGTCTCCACACACAACGCACGCTCCGCAATCCGCAGCACACGAGGAGCACGTCTCGCCCGTAGAGCAGGTTCCATCACCGCACACAACCGGGGCAGGCGGCGGAGGCGATGGGGGCACAGAGGAGGGTGCCCAACGGAGGCCGATGATGTTGTCCCCAGATCCCGACATGAAGCCGACATTCGCACTGTAAGAGATGCGGAAGAAGCCATTATCGCCCCAACCGGTGCCCCAGCTGTTCTTGGCAATCCAGTACGACCTGCACAGTGGGAAACATTGACACGCGCATGTAGGGGTTTTGTGGCGGAAGCTGGGTTGGGGGTTTTAGTGTCTTCAGGTTTCAAGATTTTTAGGTATGAGACACACTCAAAATGCAGACAGCTACTGTTGATGCCATAACATGGGTTACCATTAGGTCATAGCATCACGTACCAGTGATAAAGCACGGAACCACTCATGGTCACGCGCCAACATGCTTCGATTCCCATCGTGCGATGTACGATGATTCATTACGGTACTGCTCAATGCAAATCGAAATTATTGGTATGTGCCTTCAACAAGAAAAATAACCTTTCCTAAATTTTACTCATCCTTACCCTGTGTCGTTGTAGCCGATGGTCACAACCTGGTGGTAACCAGCCAGAGGGCTCACACCGTCCCAGACGTACGGCCTGTATGTAGACATCAAGTGTGCATGCGTACAACACACGCCGCAAGGAGCCAAACGCAAAAAGAAGTTAGCAGCTAGGCACCCCGCATTCAGGCACTTTCTGATTACTACCGTACACACAAAAAACTAAGATAATCCTAGTATACGACGACCATGTTTATCGATGATAGAAGAAACCTACAGACGGAAATCAACCCGCTGTGAATTTGTGCAGCATAAACCTACGTTAAGGTGGCAGACCAGTAGAAGAAGTCGTTGTACACAGCAAAGTACGTCATGACAGCGCCACTCGTACGGATGTGATCCTTTGCCTGCGCAATAGATTAATAGACAGCAGCATCAGGCAGCACTGCCGTGAAGGGCTTTCTTCCCCACTGCATCACGCTCCCTGCTTGGATGGCTTCTAAGTTTGCACAGCAGGGAAAAGCTTGATCCAGTGTTTGATCCAATACCTGATCCGAACGAGGTCAATGGTGGGTACCATGGCCATATAAGCGGATTCGATCAAGCGAACCATTGCACAGCAGGAGGAAAGCGGCATGCATGCATCTACACGACTACAACGAAACGCGCATTTTTACAGCAAGAATTACTTAGGGTTCATGCGTGTTGGCGTGCGGCGCCCAAAGCACCACTCACCATGCTAATGTCTAGGTAGACAAAGCGGGAAAAGTTGCCCCCAGCGCGCTGCTCAGGAGGCGACATCAATGTGCAACTGGGCGATTGAATGTAAGGATAGTTTTTCTCGTATGGCATATTTTTCTTAACGATGACGTCGGCAGCCTGGTTGGCATACCAGCCCGTGGAGCAAGAGGGGGTGTACAAGCCGTTGCAGAAAAACAGCCTGCAATGCATATGACGTCGACGGCAATGGCGAAACATCAGAAGGAACAAAGTGTTCGATTGCCAGGGTAGCTGTATTAGCACAGTGCAGTCATGATTTGCTCCAATAGTCATCACGTTGTCATCAGACCATCTGACCATGACACGAAGTTAGTATACCGCCGGCGGCCCTAGCCTGGCGTGTCTTTATTATTCAACGAGAAATTCGGATTTTTTCCTTATGCCCGGACCATTTGAGATCCAATAACACGATAGTGGGCCTACCAAGTGAAACTGTAGTAGCCGTCGTACGGTACGGCACACACATCATCTGTAAATACACGCTGAAGCGCTCTGCCTCTTGAGGTAGGGGCCTTTTGAGCGGCTAGCTGCTACAGAAACAATTGTTTTGCAATCTATCCATCCATCTATCTACCTACCTATCCACCAGTCTATCTATCTATCTATCTACCTACGCCACGCCAAAGGTTCACACATTATGTGGTGCAAAGCATGCATGCGTGCCACGCCATGTACTACTGCCCTCCCCCCGGGTCCTGAGACTTTAACGCCACTTACCACTGCTCAGAGAAATCATATGTGTTCACCAAAGTGTTGTTCCCGGTAGCGACAGCAGCCTCTGCTGCAGCAGTTGCAGCGAAGGCGACGCACGAGCCACAGCCGCCCTGATCCTTGACAGAGCTAATATAGTTATATGACGTGTCGTTGGCTGTCCGGGAATCCCAAACAGGATATGTCAGGGCTGCCAAAACGTCGTTGTATGTGTAGTTTCCACCCGTGCTGCTCGACTGGGCGAGGGGTACCTAAAACCACAGGGCGAGGGGAACCTGAATAATCAGCCGTGCAGTGGCAATAAACACGATACCCATCATGCGGACCAAAATATAGCCTTGTCCTCGGACTTAATTGCTCAAAAAGACACGAAAGATCACGAAACATTCCCTGGCCAGGAAACGTGCCGTTTCTGTGCCCATACAGGAGAGCAGCAATCCAAACGAAACGGGACTTAAATGGCTCATCACTGCTACCCGGCGACTATGCCATACGTTTACGTACTTTGGCATCTTTGAAGGCCTGGAGCACTGTTGCCTTCGGCAAAGTTTTTGCCGTGCGTGGGTTCAGGCCCTTCGCAGCCAGCGACGCAGCCACCTGCAGTATTTGCCGTTCATACAGGACACCAGTACTTAGTAGTTCAGATAGTGTTAGGAAAACGCAGGAGAACCTGGAAACCACGGACGTGTCTCAACGACATCAACGCTTATCTATCGATCTTGCAGTTGATATATAAAGGGCTTCAGGCGATACATACTATAGCCACCCTAAGATGATGGTGGATCTTTGCCATCGTGGGATGGAAACCCGTTATTCAATGCAGCATGTGCGTGGTCCATGTTCACTCCCAAACGTGGAAGCCATCCTGCGATAATAATGTGTTTTAAAGCTGTGGACAGAGCTATTCGACCGAATATTAACCATCCCTCTAAGTACGGTGTCCGACCGTCGTCGAATAAAGCGCGGAACCAGCGGCGCACCTTTGACGTGACAGTTTTGAGGGTCTGCATTTCCACAAATTTCTTAGCACCCGCCTCGCGCATCGTATTTGCGTTCACGCCGTCCTGAAGGGTCAAGATGCGTCATCATGTAAACCGCATTTGGGAGTACCAGCCGCCGCCGCGGCGTTGTTAGCTCGAATTTCGAGAGGGTTTACATATCATAACCGCGATGGTCGACATTTTTTTAGCGTGCACGAGAACGTCACCTCCAAGCATATGCGTATTTATCGCGCGCATCAGGTTTTTTTCACAAAAGGTCAGTGAAGTCAGGGTGTACAGGCCGTACCCTACACATGTTTAGCTTATATCCAAGGATAGACAGGTGCGTGATCTTCCGACTTCGGGTTGCTCCAACAGAAACAGGTTTGGATTAACGCATATCGGCAAATAATCGCACCATCTGGAACTTATATACATTCTGGAACTTATATACAAACGTAAAAAGCTCACCGGCAAAACCAGCCCAGTCAGCGTACGGCGTGCAACATATATTCCATCGCAGTCGGACACATCCGCAGCACTGGGGTCCAAAACGGAGAAGATCGGCGCCATTGGAACGATCTTGAGGGCTCCTGTGGTGTCAAATGCGTTGCAGGCCGGCGTGCTGCTGCAGGAAGCCGCGATGTCCACAGGGTTCTTTGCTGACACCGTCTTAATAGTATATGCGCCCGAAACTTCTTGAAGTCGGTAAAACGCGTAACCACCGACATTGGGGCATGCTGAAAGGAAGGGATTAACAGAAAGGGGAAATTTCAAGCCATGACGTCTTGGTCCAAAAAAATTCATACGAAAAATGTAATTACAGCATATCAAAGCGATTTGCTGCTGAAGTTAAGCTTCAAGCTCCGTTGCGTACAGGTGCGCGGCCGTTTTTCACACCAGCTAAACTTGCGGATGTATGACTGGCACACACTCAGGCAATCAAAACAAACATAATGTAATGATTTTTGGTTGTTAACATCGCGGGTCGTCGATCCGCTCTTGAGCGCACTTACCCTGCTGCTGCGCTGCTGCCAAACGGAAGACGCAAAATATAGCGAGAATTAAAGCCGCTCGCTTCATTGTTCGTGACTTGATTTGTCGCCTTGTTCTATAAAACGAATGTCAGAGCAATGGGATAACATGCTCAACTCTTGTAACGTGCCGCCGGTATAGGTGCAGGTTTAGCTTTTGCTAGGAAAGCAATCGCAAGTAAGCTCTCCAGATGCAGAAGGACCGATAGACTCACCCGAATCGTATAATAAAAAGCGGATTACAAGGCAAATAGGAAGCTCTATGTTACTGAAGAGGCGAACTCTTGGACGATGTTTCAGAAATGAATCCCAAATACAAATTGTTATAAGGCCAAACGGTCTTCAATGAATAGATGTAGTATGAACGCATAATGCAGGCTCATGGCTTTTATAATCCATGGCAGCGGCCCCATGATGTACGGCATTTGTATTGCCATGTTCCGTCAACCCTAACCTGCCAGCTTCAGTTTAAAGCACACTGCGGCTTGCCTGCATCAGACATGAAGCGTGATTGTATATTTCAGGCCCTTTTTAAATCTTCTTATTGTTATTTTTGTTGGGCGAAGAGGACGGTTTCACTCTTTGTACTGCCGTACATGAGCCCGCGCGCAGGTTCGTCGGTCTTCCTTCATGTATTACAGCAGCTCAATAACCTTACGATGACCTGCTATCAGCCACTTCCTGAATGGTGCAGCTAAACTCTGTTTGTCTGACCCTGGGACGTTTGGTAGCCAGCAGGTAGGTCGCGCGTGCCTGGAAGATGCCTTTGCTAAAAGTACTCGGAAATCTACGAAATTTCCATGACAACGGAAAACTTATCCTCCTCATTCCACTGTTTATTTTGTAATAACTCGCTGGGTGTTATGCAAGGTACGTAGTGGTACGTAGTATACTTTTCCTCATTCATCACGTAGAATCACGTCATTGTGGTACTGCCTTATCACGCGATTTATTAGTCAAGGCGAAACGCGGCTAGAAGCCTGCAACTTACTGAGCGAGGTAAACGCGACTTCTGGGGCTTGCTGATGCAGCTTCAGAGATCCAGAAGTTGAATTTACTGCAAGCGCAAGACCTTCGGGGCGAAGTCGTACGTTCGAATTATAAAAAACTGTTGGGCCTTTAGGATTGTCCATCCATCGCTTCGCTCCTCCTTTAGCGAAGCCTGCTACGCTGATTAGATTCGATCGAGATTTGGGATCCTGATGCCTGAAGATGCCAGTCGGTACAACCGAATGGGAGAAGCCGTAAAATGATGCCCTTGCACGGATAGATGTTGTTGAGAATGTTCGACATACGAAAGCGCGATTGGGCATGTATTAGAACGAGCGACGGAATTTCCAAAAGCCGACTGCTATCTGTCGGCTTTCAGCAAGCTGACACGCACAAGCAGGCCCTGACTTTGGGGACACTACCAAAATGAAAACCGCGGTGCACTACACGTGTTTTGTGGATAATTTTTCATGAACGCTCTCAGACGCAAACGGCATTATTACCTGTCGTAAATGAACATCGATCTGCCGCCAGCAAGTAGGATTAACGGTAGGTTGGGAGGTGAGGCAGGGTGAGGCTGGTCTTAACAAGTTCTGCCTAGGGACGCCTATCTGCTACACGAGGGTGTCGCCTAAAGATTTTACTGGTGAGCAAAGATTTTACTGATCGGCCGGCAGGAGGCCGGATGAACTTTCACAGCAGGAATATTAGTTTCTGCAAGCACCGGAAAATTAGTTTCTGCAAGCCTTCATTATTAGCCCAAATACCACCAGATCCCCAACACCCGGACTGCCCAGGCTCTCGAAAACATGACTGGGTGGGCACGGGCCTTCCTCAATTCATTGCAAGTAATGAACTCCGAGTAATGAACTCCGAGTAATGAACTTCGACGTTGAACGGACCAGCGGATTACACATGCACCTACTGACCGACTCCGAAACCAGTCAAAGCCAATAGGATATGGGCTGTGATGGGCTGGCATCCCTTCAAACTGCACAGTATTTCCCACTGCTTGCAGCATGCCAATCTTCACAAGCCTCCCAGGTAACGCACGCAGGTTTTGGTTGGGGTGAAAGTAGACAATCTCACACTTGCGGAAATGAACGGTCATGCCCATGCTGTGGACCACACTGTGAGGGTCTTGAGAAGGCACAGAGCTATGGCTGCCTCCCCGACACCCGGGCGAGGCTCTGGGGACCCTAAGGCACATTAAGCGCCGGTAATTGTTGTTAGCAAGAGTTAGCATACGGTACAAGAAGTTATAGCTGCTGCAGTAGCTGCCGTATAGTACGGCACACACATCGTTTAAAAATATGCGGAAATGGAGGCTCCTCGCATTTGGGAAATATTTCGCCCATCCTAAGCCGAACGCACGGGCGGTCTACGGCACCAGCGGCACCGAAGAACAACGCAACTGTTTCGACGGATTTGCTAAATGGCTTGAGCCCGGTTTCTGTCCATGTTAGTATTGGCTTTAAAACCTTACAATGATGAAGCATTGCCGACGTAGAATTTGTCACTGATTTGCAAACACGGATAACCTTACGCCGTAGATATGCCCCTTTCATAGTTTTGCATACGGCGACGCAACGTGAAGCAACTATCTTAAATTTGTTGATGAAAGTGCCCTAGCGCCATTCGTTCTTCTACCGCGCTGTTGAATGAAGACCGAATAGCAACCCAAAGATCGCGGCTTTTTCAAAATGCCTACATTAAGTTTGGCTTGGTCAAAACTAACTCGCGTGTGCGCTTTCCACCAAGGTAAACGACAGAATCGGCATTGGGTTCGTACATGAGCTTTTGTGTGGTGTGTGGGGCTCAGTTCTGCATTGCAACAGAGCCCGTTGCGTTTTTATAAAAAGCTTGTGTTAGGTTTTAGGATGCCTATGGAGCAGCGTCCTGACCGTGCATGGTGACCGTACTGCCAATCGTACTTGTGCCGCACGACTTTGGAAAACGCAGGCAGCGCTCCCTTTCTCTGTTGAAGCAGGTGGAGGTGGCCTGAGCCTCCAGGTTTGGACCATACCCTCTCCAGAAACCTGACATCGAACCATCCATAAAAGAGCGCAAACCGGTAACAAAGGCAACAAGCAGCATGAGATGCATCAGATACATCTGAACGCGAGGAGAATGTCGGAAGGGGCAGAACTTTGAACAGAAACGACCTCTGCGTATGCCAAAAAGTATGGTTGCTGATGCTTGTTGGTTTCAGTAAAAGGAAGAAGGCTTTTCTTCTGTCCGTCGCCGCGATTATTTACAAAATAAATAAAGGCGAGTTACCGCGCGTCATCAGGAAACTGCTTGTGCTTATTAGAAGCTTCAGGTACCCCGTGCCCTGGTCACTTGCCTGTGCCGACTTGGGCCGTCGCCTGGCCGGCAGTGCCCCTTGACCTCACTCCTGCAAGCAGCCATCCCAGCATCGTTCATTTTGTGGATGTTGGAGCCTTGGTTTAATAGTGATTGGCTTAATCACCATCTTCGTCCTTATCCCGGCGCAACTTTAGGACCCCACGCACGCACCCGGAAACATGGTTTCCAAGCGGGCAGATGACCTTCTCGAACGCGTTTGGGGGAAAGTTGTATGACTGGGAGTCACATGCTCTTCGCATTCATTGTTCTCTATTCCTGAGAAGAATATAAGCACCCGTGCTGGAAGGACGGTAGACAAAAAGCCCACCCCGTTACATTCACCGTTACATCACTGCTTCTAAACGGCCCACTTGAATAGTACCAACAATGGGATGCTTGTATGGGAACGCAGATAACATACAAAGGAAAGGAAGGGATACGTGAATGAGCGTGAATATATGTGTGGTGAAAAGGTGGAGTTAGGCACTCCGCTCTTTCCAGGCGTTTCCCAGCCTGGAGGAAAGGCCTGGGGCTCCTAGCTGCCAATCACAGTCACCCAGCTTGCTCATCAACCCTGCTGTAAGGCTGCTGTATTACCCGCCGACAGGTAGACGTCAGCAACTACTTGGGTTTTTATGTGTTGGCCGAGTTCCTCAGGGACTTTGCATGGGTTGGTGCGAACAGGGAGATTGCCTTGTTTGGCTGGGGACACTTTAGGAAAGGAGGGAGGCAGCGGAGGGCTGGGAGGGGGGAAAGGGGAAGGAAGGGGGCGTGAAGGGGAAATTCCTGTGTGTCGGGTTTTCGTGCGTCCCGTTACATGTCATCAACGTTCCGGGAGGACGCAATTGCTAAAATCAAACCCTTGGAAGCTGCTAATGCCAGTTTACTGACCGTACAATGTAAAATATACTTATGCCAGTGAAAATACTTATGACAACATAATTAGAAAAACGAAAGTACGCGCCCTAGATGTCGATCAAAGATTTTATTTCGGATATCCATGTAACGGGGTGGTTTAACAGCCTGTGTCTTCATGTTAGCATACTGATAGTTAAACAACGTAATCCTTACTTCAACAACCAGGAACTGCTTCAAACTGTATCTGCCGTGGCGCGGCGTTGCACAACGGTTAGATGTAACCCTTGCCTATATCCGTCTATGCAGCTGGAATTTTTTGATACTACATAGGAAATTATTACTTTTTGGAGTTGCTGTTTATACAATTGGTTGTAACGTTCTTATGTTCGGTTGTGCCGTTCTTGCCGGCTTCCGCCCTGCGAGGGTCGGCACAGCCTCAGTAACCCAATTGCGCCGAAGTATTACGCACTAAGAATAATGAGCAAAAAAGGAGCATCCATTGCACTACACACGCATTTATTTCTTCGTGGATATTGGCAGAGTGTTGCTTAGGGGTTCCCTATCCATCTTCTCTGCAGCTGGAAGAAAATTAGCATGAAATGGTATGCATTGCTTTTGTTGGTACTCGCTTCGAGCGCAGTGCACCACGTCGTCGCAGGTATGGAGCCCGACCAGCCGCAATTTGTGATTGTGCTAAACTTGTATTCACAGTTAAAAACGGTCTTTCCATTACAAAAGGAAGCGGAGTCCTAGGCTGCTACGATACAAATCATCTATCGTTGACATTACATTTGTTATGTCGGCGGTGCTTCTGTATCCTTGGCAGCCCAAGTCAAAACAGTTCCTACTATAAAATAAACCTCATATACAAAACAACTTTTAAACGCAAGCCGAGGAGCTAGTCACGGCGCGCGAAAGGATGGCTCGACTTCTTCGTTCTTTCTGGGATCCTGAAGGTGAACTGTTAAAGGAATGAAACCGGCTTTATCTGTCAGACAGCACTGGAACTCGTCTTCGTGATCCCAGCCAACATACACCTGCCCGTCTGAGCTACTCCCCGCCGCCTGTATGTTGCCATGTGCGAATCCCCGACCTCTTCCTGGCCCTAGTCACCTGCCCTAGCGTCCGTGGATATGTCTTCTACCGCTGGCAGGAAGTCTCCGATGCGCTGACCCTGGCCATTATTAATCCTCCTGGGACGCCAGCCAGCCTTGTCGTTGCCTGTAATGGAACACGCTTCTGCAACGCGTTCAACACCTCCGGCGCACTACTGCTCCTACCCATTGTGGCTGTGTTCTCACCTCTGGCCGGCACCGAAACTGGCAGTAGTGGTAGCAGAGCCCAATGCGACGGCATATACGTCGGCCGGCGGACACTCTCAGGGCTCACATTGCCGGTCGGTATACGATGCATGAACGGATACATGAACGGATGCATGAACGGACGCATGAACGCGTGCCCTAGGAATTCATGGTTTCACTGCGGCCCGCAAGCTCTTGGTTTTAACTGGCTGGAATCTTATGTGGTGTTGATTGGTTATTAGGCTATGGGCTCAAAACCGGGGGCAAAGGGCATAAGGATACAAAGGCGAAACCCTAAACCCTACAAAGCATGTCAGCTTTGTGTCCCCTGCACCCGATCTAGATGGTGTGCAGAGTTCGACAACGGTTGTACAGCCGTTGTGGGGAACACAACATTACACCTTCGTGTGTATGCATCCACGCATACATGGATGAAGTGCACTATACTCCAATTCAGCATGCTGCCGAGGAAATCTGTGTAAGCTGCTGCGTGCTTCTTGATTTCCGGGCCGCGGCGAGAAATGGATTGCCTTGCTTGGCTGTGTGATGGTACGCATACCGTATACATACAGACATACAGACATTCAGACATGATAAAGAAATGTAGATATATGCACCTGGCTCACCAGCTCATCCAGCCAGCACTTCTTTGCTTTGTTTGTCTTACTCTTATTTTCTTCATACTATTTCTCAACAGCTCGAGTGTGGTACTTGCTAGCTAGCGCTGGGTGGAGAGGCGGGTGTCGGCACTCCACCAGGCATTAACTGAGGTCTGCACTTTGCTTTCGTTTTTGCTTTCACCTCGCTCTGCCGCTTTCTTGCTCCTTATGTGTCCACATGTGTGTTCACCAGGCGGATGTTGACTTTGAGTTGGTCCGGGATTCGGCAAACCGGAATGCCAAGAACATGCAAGCCGCGATTGTGGCAGCCCAGCAGGCAGGTCCCACCTATAGTTATAGATGAAGACGAGGTCCGCACCTAAGTAATCACAACCTCTTCACACAGACATGCGGGGTTTCGACTTACACACACACTTGTTCGTTACCATGCATAAATATTATTAGCCAGATCCGCTATATCTCAGCCAGCCGGGCGTCAGCCAGCCGGACACCTCTCTTAGCCACACCACAGTCCACCACATGCATCCACCGGCGGAGGGCCCCATGTATACTTCCCGCCTGCAGGTGTCTGCCAAGCTGCAGGAGCTGGGCCACGATATACGGGACTTCGCCAGTTTGCCCCAGAGCACGCTGAGCCAAGCATTTGCAGCAGCAGCCGTAAGTAGTTATGTAAACATACAAGTAAATTCCGGATGAATGCGGAGCGGGGGATGTCCGTAAAGGCCGAGGGGGGCCTTGGACGGACATTGTATTCGGTGTGCGACGCCAAAAATAAGGGTTCACAGCCAGGTGATAACCTCTATTGCACGTGCTTTGGGTTCGGGGTTCATGCATGCCTGTTGGTACCTAAGTGGTTCCCCTTACTTAAGGCCCCTTGCTTTACGTGGTGATTTCCTGTGTTGATGACGTTGTGGGTTGGTTGCGCCGCCATATCATATGTAGTTTTGCATCTAATTTTGCATCATTAATAGGTGCATAGCTGGAGTTGGGTGCATCGCCCCGAAATAGCCCTCTGAGCTTGCCCAACCTTTGCGTACACAAAGGTGTATGCCTTCCCCTCATTGCTCCCCCAACCACCGCAACCTTACCTACCACACAATGCAAACAAGGCCTAGGTCGGTGCCGAGCGAGGAAAGCCTAGGCAGCGAGTGACCAACTGTCAAAATCCATTACCTCACCGTCGACCCTGTACCCGGCATTCCTCGAACTGCCCGATCCAACATAGACCCCCCTAGCACAGACGAGTGAGGCCATGGGGAGCTATGCGTACGGCGACGTCCTGGCAGCCTTGTCGTTTCCGATCTGGGACTCCCGTAACGTTACCGGAACGTCGTACAATTTGATCAGCCCAGTGAAGGATCAGGGCAGCTGTGGCTCGTGTGTGTCTTTTGCTGTGGCCGCCATGGCGGAGGCGGCGGTTGGCGCCGTTAGCCTTACAACGGTTAACAACAACGACTTCTCCGAGCAATGGTAAGCTTGCTGTTTTGCTGTGCATGGTGGTGAATGTCGGTGTGCAGCAGTAATTGGCTGGTGATATATATATGCACTACGCCCATCAAATCGAAAATGGGCATGGAGGGCAAGGCGCCCTGGAGGGCTCATCTTTGCAGGGCATTGCAGTAGCTGACCGTTGAAAAGGCCTCTATAGATGCTGGTGGAGCGCTTTCTAACGCATATTTCGTTATGACGTCATGTGTGCCGCCGTACTAAGTACCAGCTACTACAGGCACGGAGGGCAAGCTTGCCCATAAGGCTCCCCAGGGAGCTCATCCTGTCTGTTACATATCGATTCGGGTCTGATGCTGACCGGGGCACCTAACCGTACCTCAGCGGGGAGACCGCCGAAGCACTCTGCTCCAGTTGCAGAGCAGCGTCCAGGTATCGAGCCATTGTCCGCTCACTGCGTCCGTGTGTTGATGGTGGCCGGATGGCGGTTACGGTCAAGCGGTTACGAGCGCGCGCGTGTGTTTGGCTGTGCGCGCATCATCAAGAAGACAGGGAAGCAGAAGCGTTGTAGGGTGCAAGCTTTGCTTGCCGCGCTGCACATGTCACCCACGTAAGTTTTCAGTACGGCAGTCTTATCCTGTACCTCCGCCATCGCTCCATCAGTGTGCGACATGCGTCAATACGAGAAAGCTTCCTGGCCCACGAATATAATATAAGTGTTCTCAACGTACGGCTGCGTGGGCGCGTCTGACCGCCTGACCGCAACGCGTGGGTCTGATTTTCATGCACGCCGCTGCCCCCCTTGTGCCCACTCTGCTGGACGGCCTCCCCGTTTACCCGTGCACCCGCGTTATCGTTTTGCCCTCTTCGTTTCCAGGCTCTTTTTCTGCAACGGCATGTTCGTCCCCTCATGCGAATATGGCTGGTTCGCACGGGACGCGACCACTGTGGTCGTCAACAAAAACATTCCATACGAAGTCAACTTTCCGTACCTGGGCATTCCAGGATGCACTCTCAGGTCGCCGCCGTTGCGATACGCTGGCGGCATGTTTTGGAAAACAACATTTTCAAATTTGACGTTGGTAAGAAAGATGGACATAATGCAGTGGCATCCTTTCGGGTTACATACGCTTGTGTGCGCTTTGGTGCCTGTTTAGGCAAAATTCCAACTGCGGCTGGCTGTTTGCTTTGGATGGTTCAACTTAGGCGTGAGGTTGAGATCAATCTCCCGCATGACACGTGCAGTAATATAGCCCATCTTTCTCGCACTCCCGCTTCTGCGCCGCCTTTCGCTTGCCGCTCGTCACAACTAATATTGATCTTAGCCATGCTAAGTGACCCGCGCGGTGCCCTATGCTAGTTGCCATGCCTGTAATGGATGGCCCTTCCTTACACGCCCGTGTGCGCTCCCCACTTACATGGTGCGTGTAAATACGTCGTTCATGTCGCTGCGTTCGCCAGTCAAGGAAGTACTCCCCATGCTACATAAAGGGAAGGCAATAATGCAAGCGCCCTAGATGCTTATCATCAACCGTACGTGTGCAACTGTGATGAACTGTGACAGGCCAAGCAACATATCCGTATGTACGGCTCCGTGACATCGTACTTTGCCGTGTACACCGACTTCCTCAGCTGGACCGCATCGTCACCGTAAGTAAACTGGGTGCTGGGACTGGGTAAAGCCAGCAAAAGGCAAAGTTTGGAAATGCGTAATTCGTACACGGAGGACTTTGGCAAGTGTATCATGCATGTGTTCAGCGAGGAGCAGACAGATAATGTAACTCCCGTACACATACCATCCTCAGAGTTTTTAAAGCGCTCGCCTAAGGTATATCTTATCTTAGGGGGTTTGGCTTTTAGTCCGCAAGTGTCCGTAAGTATTTTAGCGCTGCACATCTGAGGACTGATATGGACGCCGACCACGGGCCAGGCATGCCAGTAGTATTCGCCCGCATAGTTAACCTGAACCAACCCACGCCAACCCCGCACGTCACCTACACATTACGCTCTCCACCACATACATACAAACATGCCACTATACCTATCATCATGTGTTGTACGGTACATGATGATAGGTATAGTGGCATGTTTGTATGTATGTCACCGTCCGACGATGCATCCTACGTCTCGCAAAAGTACTCCCGCGCACAGACACGGTCATACGGATGAAGATGACATATATTCGTACGTCCACGCGGTACATTCGTCCACATGGCACAACCCTGTACATCTGCACATTTTTGCAGGCCGTACATTTGGAACCGCGCAAGCTTATTCTTGGGTTACCACCAGGTTTTGGTAATGGGTTACAGCGATGAAGGGTACGTTGCGTGGGTGATATACACATTAGTGTAACGCATGCACATTGTTGCACACACATGCAAACATCTTGAACAAATTAATCCTTTGCTCGGTGGTGGCACGCCAATTCGATACAATATTAGAAAAGACGCCGCAACCTAGACCTCCCCTACCTTTTTTGATCGTTCGTCCATCCCCGGCATACAGCATCCGTCGTTCAACTGTAGCTTGCAATGTGCAGCAGCAGTAGCAGTAGCAGTAGCAGCAGCAGCAGCAGCAGCAGCAGGAGCAACAGCAGGAGCAGCAGGAGCAGCAGGGGCAGCAGTCTCGTGCATGTGCCACCCAACCCTTCTGGATGCAAGCCTGTCTACTAGAGCACATTTTTTCATGCAGGTCCATTTTACGACAACGCACAAAGGGATAACAATTAACCGTCCACCGGGTCCTCAGGCGTCTATGGGTCCCCATGCGCCTGTGTGGAACTTGTAATTTGTAACTTAATTACAACGGTCCTGGCAGCTTGCACGCTGCTGCTGCTGCTGCTGCTAGTGCCAGTGCTATGCCATGCGTCCCCATCAACTCGGCACCAACCAAGCAAGCATGCGAACCCACTTTAAATGTTTGGTTGGGCGTGCTTGTATGCCGTACATGGCGTTTACGACATGCGCTTATGTGTCATCTCTTTGTGTAGCGCTCTTCTTTACGTCCCTTGGCAAAGTCGGCTTTTGACGCACGGCTTGTAGCCCCTGTGTGCGTGTGTTCATTCGTTTGCTCGTCCCGGCGCAATGAAACACAACTGTAAAACACACGCGTGGTCCCGGTACTCCTTTGTTTGTAATAATGGATATGAATGGCGGGCGGTACAAGGGTTTCGATATACCCGGATCACCGGTGCTGCCGTAGTTTGTATGCCTTTAGATTTTATAAGCAAGCCTTCACCTATACCGCTGTAAAAAATTAGTGAAGCTACCTCGCCTGCGGTGTCCTCATGCGGAATGGATTGGATGATGCTGGACACAGGTCGTACTGGATCATAAAAAACAGCTGGGGCACCAATAAGGGCGACAAAGGATACTACCGAATTTCGTACAACGCCGGCGTTGGGTTCATGTCCGGTATCGGTGACAACATCATTGGCTTTGGCTGGACTCCGACAGACGCTCCACAGCCCCTTCCACCCCAACCATCCCCCCCCGGCGGAACCCCCTCTCCACCACCACCAAGACAACCCCCCCCCAATCCCCCCAAGTCCCCACCTCCACCACGGCCGCCACCTCCCACCCGTCCATCGCCACCACTCACAAGCTCGCCGCCGCCACCGCCTTCCCCACGAAGTTTGCCTTCCCAACCCTCTCCACGCCCATCACCAGCCCTGCGCCTGCCACCGTCCCCACGCCCATCATCCCCTCCACCGCCATCCACATCCCCACGCTCACCACCATCTCCGCGTCCATCGCCACGCTCACCACCATCCCCACCGCCATCACCAAGACAGCCGCCCTCTCCGAATCCACCATTGCCTCGCCCACCACCGTTATCAGCGTTTGCGTTCTGCGGCGACGGTTTCTGCAATGCCACAGCTCGAGAGAACTGTGCCACTTGCTTTGTGGACTGCGGCTCATGCGCCACCTGCAATTTCAACTCCGTCTGTCAGCCGTCACTGGGCGAGCGATGCATTACGGGCACTACCGGCTGCTCCGACTGCGGCACCTGTAGGAGCGCTTTCTGTGGTGACGGCAAGTGCACATTCAACTCGACAGTGGGCAGCTACAGCGAGACATGTACTTCGTGCCCTTTTGACTGCGGCTCCTGCGGGGAATCGGCATTCTGCGGTGAGTTGCCCTGCCTACCGGGGACGCACATGACAAGTGAAAATTGTTCCTTGCAGCTATGATAACACGGAATTGCTGATAAAGCAATTACACTTCTTGAAAAAGCAAGTTCAGTGCTAAGCCATGCCCGCTTGATGTAGTCAGGACGACCTCGGCGAGAATGTGCACCACGCATGACCATATTTCGCCAATCTTTCCCTCATCTGAACATTCATGCACATGAGTACATATCCGCGAACATGTAAGCCTGCCTACCCGTCCGTTACATGACCGTGTTGTTGCCTGCTTCCGTGTGCCCGTATGTTTGTCTGTATCAGGTGACGGCCGTTGCAGTCCTTTCCGTGGTGAGAACAGCGTCACTTGCTCCCGGGATTGTTAGGTCGAACTAGGTATATATGTATATATGTCTGTCCTGGTCTGGGTTGACACTACTGCAATTAGCGGTTTAAGGTCCTGGGTTCGATTCCTGGGGAGACCCCCGAATTAGTCGGGAGCGCGAGATTATGGCTAGCTGCTGAGATGTGGAGTTGAGGTCACAGTTGATGGACCAGATTCGCACGCTGGATTGGTGGCGATTGCCGAACCCTCCGTCTCTTCGGGTGTTCGGGTGAATGGATGAGGAGGGGTCCCCGAAGGCTGGATCCGCCGCCTTGGACTTACAGTTCGTATGGCGAAGTACAGTGTGGTAGTGGTGGATGGTGCTATAAGGTGATAAATGATCTAGAACTGACAATGTGATAAAGCGGCCCAGAAGCTTCCCACTCTGTAACATTACATTACATTACATTACATTACATATGTCTGTCCGCGCCGGTGGCTGATGTGTACAGTACATACATACGTACCGACCATTGCCCCCGGGAGTTCCCGGGATGGAGACCTGTCAGGGTCGAAAATCCTTCCGATGGTGGAAGGTATTGCGCCCCTAGTTGATGGACGGTGGTGACCTGGGATAAAATTAACCTGCGAGCCGACCAGGAATGAAGTTGGGCCGCTGTCGACCCGGCAGATTCCGTTGGATGCTGGTGGTGGGTGCGGAACCTGAGCGATCCATTGAGGAGTTGACTAGGGTGACTGGATGAGGGTGCCCCGAAATACCGGGGAAGGCAGGGTTTCGCAGGGTAGCTGCCACGGGTGAAGATACACCCCCCTGTTTCACACATCATACGTACGTCGGCTCTGTCAGACGAGCGACGGCGGGAACGCACATACACATTGTGGTTAGGAGCTGGTGGTGGTGGTGGTGGTGATGGCCGGAAGACGACAAAGCGGCACGCTAAGATGAGAGCCCTGAGGCAGAAAGTAGGTAGGTAGAACCACCCAACCAACTAAGCGCCAGAGCAAAGCTCCTCGCGGCACATCAGCATGCTGCTGCGGTACGGCGAGAAACTACCTGTCTAGTGATCAAAGCCAACTTGGCTACCAAGCGATTTCCAACCATAGCCAAATCCAGCGCCGCAAGGACGTCCGCGGCCGAGTCCAAAGTCCAGCACTCCGGTTGTAACACAGCCGCCGCGAACGCTGCTACTCCCGCCGATCCCATGGGGCTTGCAGACCTAGGTGCGCAAGCATACTACGCAGCTGCACAACATCCACCAGCTCCACTTTTTGCCGTCCTGGTAAAGCACCTCAAAGAAGTGCTTCCTGCCTTATTTACCAGCCTAGGTAGCCACACTGGTCCTTGCAGTACGACTGCCAGAGGGCCTGGAACTAGATTCATACACTCGTGCACCTTGCATAATAGCGAGATGTTGAGGGGTAATTGGCTTAGTGAGACTGGGCTTGGTAAAACTGGGCCACGGTTAGCGCGGTACCCGTGGTGTGGTGCCACGGTTAGCGCGGTATCACGGCACCACAGTGAGCGCGAGAATTTATTTGGAAGGCTGTAATACCCTTCGAGATACAACTTAGGACATATTTCGTGCCGTCAGGGATGTCTACTTCAAAGTGTGGGCATGTGTGAACGACATCATGTTTGATGAAGTAGGTTTGCGCGAGCAACTGTCTCTGCAACGTTTTGAAGACTTTTGAACGGCGGGCGGAACCTGCTGCTGTCATGTACATCGGTAATCTGCTGCTGTACACGTACATGCTGCTGTAGTCATCTGCTGCTGTACACGTACGTCGGTAGTTCATCATTCATGAAAATAACGCATTAAATTGAAGGCGTCCATAATTTTTTACATAAGTTTTGCAATTTGCAATGATATTATCAATGATGTCATATCATTAACGATGTCAAACCAGGATTTTGGATCGCCTGCGGCCGAGAAAGGCAACAGGCAGGTAGGAGCGAGTGCGTGAGCGGGCAGCATGTAGCTGCAGGAAGGGAGTGCGAAATGCTAGTCGTCGCCGTCAGCATCGTCGAGCGAATCGATGAGCGAGAGACAAAGTCATCAACTGACACGGCACCGCCGCCGCCGCCGTCAGCAGCGTCGTCAACAAAAGTGACCAGCTCTACTATTCGATGCTCTATGCAGTCATATGCATTTTTCCCGCCTAACCAACGGACGACTGTGTCATCGAATAAAACGCTGGAGAAGGAAAGGAGTGCTGAATGATGTGGCCCGCCCGTGATGTACGACACTATTTTGCCCTCGTGTCACTTGCTTGTTATCAAGCTCAGGTTGCTTTATATAAAATATTTTAATAAGGTCCAAGTCCCTTTAATCTCAGGAGCAATTTTAGAGAAAAGCATTTCACATCGACACGGCCACTACTGTCGTACCGCGCGAGTACGTCACGTGTGCCATATATGGGGCCGCGCACGGTGCTGCCGCGCCGTATATGGAAACACTCACCATTCGAGCAACAGACCCAGCAATAAAAGCCCCGATGAATTCGAATCCCACAGCAGGTTTCCCAAACCAAGATCTTCTAAAGAACTGAAATGATCTGCCAAGCGTCTGTTTGGGGAGGAAACGCCGCCGCGGTACGCATTTCATCAAATCCTCTCTTAACGATAAAGCGGGCTCGCTGTACATAGATTATTATTTTATTATTCATGAACATTCAACATATCATTATTCATGCACGCCCAACCAGGTGGGTAGACGCATATTCACGCAAAAATACATAAATGCAAATACACATGCACTGCGTGCCACATTATGTGTGTATGGCAGAAACGGCGAAAATTAACCGGATGATGTGCCGCCGATGATGACGGCAGCCGAGACCCCCACACATACATACATACATACATACAGACCTACAGAAAGCTAGTGAAATGTAAAAACAACGGACAGTGCCGTCATGAATGCCTAAACTGCCCGTCTGCATCGCATGCACCGCAGCCCCGCCATCAACCGGGTTGCATCCTCCACCACAAGATAGATGCTTGCTTGTGAACAACTTGTTTGTTTGGGGAATTACATGCAGTCCTTCGCATTTTATTGTCCATACCCCCCTGGCTTTTATGGACGGCTCTGGTAACTTTTTATTAGCGACATTCGTCTGGAAGCTTGCACCCGTCAACCGCATCCCCACCACCGCACATCATCACCCGAGCCACCTTTGACTTAGGGCTTCCATCCTCGCCGTCGCCACCAGCAACAGCAGCACGTAGCAGAATAAAATGAAGCAAAGCGAAGCAGCAGCTGCTGTGGCAGCCAACCCGCAGCTCTGAACAGGGGAAGTTTAGTGGCGACGGCGATTATATCCCTATGTATGATGTGTGAAACCAGGGGGGCATATCTTCGCCCGTGGCAGCTACCCTGCGAAACCCTGCCTTCCCCGGTATTTCGGGGCACCCTCATCCAGTCACCCGAGTCAGCTTCTCAGTGGATCGCTCAGGTTCCGCACCCACCACCAGCATCCAACGGAATCTGCCGGGTCGGCAGCGGCCCAACTCCGTTCCTGGTCGGCTCGCAGGTTACCTTTATCCCAGGTCACCACCGTCCATCAACTAGGGGCGCTATGCCTTCCACCATCGGAAGGACTTTGACCCTACTGGGTATCGATCCCGGGATCTCCCGGGGGCAATGGTCGCGCGTTACCAGTAGTGCCAAACCCTATGTATGTATGTATGTATGTGTGCAACGGCATGCATGCGGGCCCTGATGCCTCACATACACACACGTTCGGAAATCCCGCTGGACAAGTTTGTCGCAAACAGCTGCATGAAAATGCTTTGAGAAAACACTGTTTTGAATGGAGTTCAGGGACCAGCCCAGGAAGCTTGCCAGCGGGATACCCGCCACAGCTCAATGTGCACATCAGCGAACGTGTCGTGTAGCATGCATGCAAGCATACAGACAGACAGACACACTCCACTCCGCACACAATCATCATACAAAGCGGCCGGTCAGGTGCAGCAGCACACACACTCGCAATACATGCAAAAAAAGCACGAAAGGAAGCGGAGGGAGCCGCGTGTCGCATGTAGGCGCTTCGACATGGCGGGCAATGCACACGACATCCGTACATCCGTATCCGCACATGTATGTGCATATACCGGTACTCGACCCTTACACTCAACGCCAGCACAAGACCTCGGCATTCCGGGATATACTCTGAGCGTATTCAGTTTTAACGTCTTTACTCCTTAATTAAAACCCTGACACACTTTGTACGTATGTGTACGTATGCTGTACCCTAGCCCGCCGGCAAAAACAAACTTTGAAGAAGCGTCGTCTGATGCGATTAATGGGCTGGCGAGTTTTTTAAAGTTGACGAAACCCCCCATGTATGTCATCATCAATGATCAGTTATCATTTAAGGTCGAAGCAAGGAAGGAGCAGCGAGCGACAGCGGTACGCTGTGCCCATGCATGATTGCAGCAGCAGCAGTAGAGGCCATGTACGGCGCTCTGGCAATCGTAGCAGCACGCCATGAGCAGCAGTAGCAGCAGCAGCATTTATTTCGGAGTAAGCATAACAACATCAGCGACTCCGGGAACAGTTCGGACAACGTCACAGAAAGCACCACAGAACACAGACACGCACATGACGTGGACCAAACGCTCTCGAGGTCGCCACGTATACCTACAACTGCATCCAGGTTGATTCATTTAAGAGGGTTCCATGTCGTACGTGTCGTACACGCGACACGGGAACTAAGCTGCTGCCATGCATTGTAGCGGGGGCGCACAGGGTTGGATCTTGTCAGATCTAGGGCACAGAGAGTTGGATTTTGTTGGAGCCAGTGCCGAGAGGATTGGATTTAGGGCCCACAGGGTTGGATCTGGCTGGATCCAGTGCCCAGAGGGTCGGATAGATGCAACTAGAACACGACGAAGCGACGGCAACAGCCGCCCTAACATAGTGCGGCACTTTAAAAAACAAACGACTTCAACACAGCACACAGTACCAAAATTGGAGCAAGCCAAAATGCAGCATTGTGGGCTATTTAAAAAGCGACAAAACCCAACCCCCTGCCACGACAGCATGTATCATTATTGCATCCGTACTGCCCCAACAGTGTATCTTCACTGAACAAGGGCTTAAATTCGGCGGATGCTGAGCAGATTTCCGGATATCGATGCATGCATTACGAAAAACCGCTATCGCGTCAGGAGCTCCGTGTATCGCACGTAATAGAAAACGACGACCCGCCAACAAATAGCCAACCAACTTCATCTTCATATTAACAGAAACCCGCCACCAAACGCGCCATACACCTGCACCAAGAATGGATTTGTCGATCTGCGTAATTCCAATCGGCACCGGGGGCTCAGATAGACCAACAAACGACATTAAACTACCTCACGGAGAGGAGCCACCGACTTGAAAAGCAGCAAATCTTCAGCCTTTTGGGCAAGCGCACAAGCAATTCAGACAGCCTGGTGACATGACAGCGCGACACAAGAACCAACATGGCTTTTGCTTGAAAGAAAAACCCAAGCTTTCCATAGCCTAAACATTCGGTGCAGCTGATCATCGTGACTCGGCGACGTCCAGAAGCCTCTTGTCAGGATGACGTTGCGACCGTATTGAGGTCGAGGTGATTCCAATTCGTGTTTTTTGTTTCCAGCATAATTTTCGCCCATTAATCTGGGCGGATGGATGATGCCCCCCCTGGGTGACCTCTCACCAGCTTCAGTCGTCACATGCCACCTGCATGGAGAGTCACTCTACGCATCTGCCCAAACCAACCCCATGAAATCGCGGACAGGAAAAGGCATGCAAACGCAAAAAACGCAAGCAGGCATGCGCCTCTCTCGCTCTAAAGAGAGCACGTCGTACAGCACAACAGCACAACCGAACCGTTGCGTGTAGCCCGCGCCGTGTATGATGCGTGAAACAGGGGGATATATCTTCACCCCTGGCAGCTACCCTGCGTAACCCTGCCTTCCCCGGTCCGTGGTCGGAATCTGCCGGGTCAACAGCGGCCCAACTCCATTCCTGGTCGGCTCGCAGGTTAACTTTATCCCAGGTCACCACCGTCCATCAACTAGGGGCGCAATACCTTCCACCATCGGAAGGATTTTCGACCCAGGTCTCGATCCCGGGATCTCCCGGGGGCAATGGTCGCGCGTTACCAGTAGTGCCAAACCCTATGTGTATGCCGTGGATGCTAACCACGCGATCATCACCTGCTTCATCAACCCAGCAGCGCATCATCTTCTTGCAGCATTTCAGCCTCTGAAAATAAACAATGAGATATCAGGTTGGGTCTCTCTCGCTGTGTTATCCTTGCACGCCCCAACCTTGATTTCATCAACCAGGAAGTAACCAATTAATCCACCACCCCTTTCCCCAGTCCTCACCATCCTACTTAAGCATTCTCATTCATTCCCATCACCATACTTGAGTGCCTCTCTCTCTACCCCTACCGCTCTCAATCTTCGTGAACAGCAAACACAGGCGTGGGCGCCAGTGCACGAGCGCATGTGGGAGGCAGCGTGCTGTGCCAGTTGCCTGTGACGTAAATACATACATACACCTGCGCACACGTCGGGTCGACCAAAATCACCTACGTACACACACACGCACACATACACACACACAAAAGCGTTGTTGCGCGCACGGACGGTTTGCTTGTTCTCTTTCACCCATCATTCCCACCCATGTTGAAAACGAGAGCAATTAAATGAGAACGCCAACCTTGAGCCGAGCGCGGAGGAATTCTCGGGCACACAAGGCTAATAAACATGGCCTGCTTTCACCAAATAGGGATTTCACCAACTAATTTACAAGTTAATTTTGCCAGCACTTCGACGCCGCGGTTCCCCACTTTTCAAACCACGTGTCTAGAGCTTGCGAATGGTGAAGAGCCGTGCTTTGGCCTTGCCGTCCCAAAATGTGGGATGCAGTTCGATGATCGAGTCCTCAATGGTCTCAACCTCCCAGCCGTTAGGGCGGTTGAAAACGGTTAGCAAGTCCGGTACGGAAATGCGCCTGGAGGATGGGAAAGAGGGTTTATAAGAATTAGATTGCATGGATAAAGGATTTAGGGCTGTACTCAAGTGAAGAGTTAGTTTCCCAGGAAATAGTGCAGGTGGAGTTCCAATAATTACCGACCTTCGTGCCGCCCTAACATCAACTGCTTCTGAAGTCATCACTTCAATTTTTTTAAAATAAAGGATTTGCATTAAATGAATTACATATTAATCCTAAGGGCGCAACCAGCCGTCCTCAGTTCTTGTTCTTTCAAAAAAGATGGAAAACGTAACGCAACACCACCAAGGAAGGACCCTATCACCAACTAAACTGCCATACGAGTTTTGCCGTACACCTACCTAGGACCGCCCGGTCTTGTTTCCTCCTCCGACATGCAGTTCATGTAGATAAGGCCCCCGGGGCGAAGAAGCCGTCGAAGCGTCGAAACATAACGATCACGATCCGCGTCGGAGAAGGAGTGGAAAAACGATGAGTCGAGTACGACATTAAAGGAACCATTCTTGTCGGGACCCAATACCGCCGGCATGCTGCTCAAGTTTTGCTGCAACAGATCGCCCACCTGAAACCACGCAATCGTAAAGTACGGCAATCGTACAGTTGTACATTTTAGCGGCAATGGTGCCAACAATATAAGCAAAAGAGGAAATCTGCCTAATCAAATACACAAGTCTCTTCGTTATACGGCAGCAGCCACGCTGTCATATAGGGAGCGCCGAGTAGTATTTAGCTGATGAGAGAGCCGACCA
Source organism: Volvox carteri f. nagariensis (assembly GCF_000143455.1). Classification (NCBI taxonomy): domain Eukaryota; kingdom Viridiplantae; phylum Chlorophyta; class Chlorophyceae; order Chlamydomonadales; family Volvocaceae; genus Volvox; species Volvox carteri. Next base: position 202,904 of record NW_003307608.1, read on the forward strand.
GGGATATACTTAATAAATATGCACGAGGTGAGCCGTACCATGGCCAGGAAAGGCGGATGAATCGCCCGTTGCAATCCATGACCCCACGCATGCGTGCACACATGCATACATGTACGACAACACCAAAGGACATACACACACACGCACAACCCGAGGCTTACCACGAGATCCAGCTGACTGCGCATGTTTCGCAGGTTGGCCTTGGCTGCCGCAAACTCCAGACACCTCGGCACCTGCGCAAGATGTATAACGATGGGCGCACATTGGTGTACCGGAGACAGCGGCAATTGGAACGGGAAGAATTCTCTGCTACGTTGAGGTGACCAATATCTCCCAGAAAAAAGGATCTCTTTCAAAAATGTAACATTTATTTAATAGCAGCCTTCCAAAACCCGCTTTCCCTCTGCACCCCCCCCCGCGCACCCCCGCTCACCACATCCACTGCCGTGACCTTCGCCCCCGGACACGCCTTGGCCACGTACAGCGCGTTGTCCCCGATGCCGCACCCCGCATCCAGGACCCGGCCCGAGAAGCAGCGCCGGAGAACCAAGTCGCGAACGAACTTCTGGGGCCTGTGCGGGATAGGGAGGGAAGGGGGAGATAGGGGGAGCGGAGGGGAGGGGAACGGAGGGGAACGGAGGGAGGGGGAGGGGGAGGGGTTAGGTCCCACGTACTGGCACCAACCGCAGGAGTACAAAGCGAGATGATGGAAGAGGTGGGGCGCAAAATTTGGAAGGCCACTCCTAACCGCCTCTCGACTGCAAAAGCAGCGCTAGATGTGTTCGAGCATCTGGGAGACATTACCCATGGCAACAACCCGCCCTCCATGCGTCATCCAGGGTACGACAACCTGCAGAGGTCAAGCATGTGAACGGCGAGCAGCCGTACAGTACGGCATACCTGTGGATCTCCCAGGGCGCCAATCCGGTGCCAGATACTTGTGCCACGACCTGTTAGGGTGGGGATGAGTCGTTGCGGTGGGGTGGGGTGCTGAGTTGGAATTGGTGAATTGTTAGGAGGGGGCAATTCATACCCAATTTTTAGCGTTGGCATCCATGCTCAAAAACATGGATTTGGACGATGTATGCATACATAAATGCTGCAGCGCTTTCACAAGGCAATTCTTGGCCGGGCTGGGTCTCTATGGGCCACCCCAAGCGCTGCATCTATGATGGCGTCAAATGACCTTTTTTCAGTACTTTGGCTATGCCTGGGGACTGGCGCTAAGTGTTAGACATCTTGTCTATATGTGGACGGGCCCCGGAACATATCATCGCCCAGCTCACAGTTACAATGTCTTCGCAGTCCCATGGTCCAAAACACTGATACAGCTACCTGCATCTATTTGCACCTTGATTTGCAAGGTGAAAGAAGCCCGGAAGAGCGGTTTGAACAGTATGATGACGACTGGAAGGCAACTTCAAAGTTCGCAATGTGTATGAATCGCACAAGCAAATTAGGAGCATATTCCTCTGTTGTTATGCTTTGACGGGGTATGTGGCATTACCGTAATGCAAGTTTCCTTGCACTCGGTTACGGCGCAGGTATACAACTTCTCAGCACCCCTCCAAACAGGCTGTATCCTTGTAACTCACCAACAATGAAATAGAGTTTTTTTAACGCTTGCCTTAGTGTCATCAGGCACCCATACAGAGCAAGCGCAGCTACAGGCAAGACCGCGGTCCACACCCTGAATTCTGTACCTTAGACTTGGGAATACCGCTCGCCGTGTGGTGGCGATTGCTGCCGATGAAGGTGTGAATGCTTTCGACATTCAGCTCCGGAACATCGTCTGGGTCATCGTTGCGATGCGCCTCCGCCATCGACTCCTCGCCAACACTTCCTAAAACGGAAGACCAATAGTTCTCGTCGGCTTCACTGCAGGTTGAGCTTCCGGGCATGGTTGAACAGTCCGCATCCTGTGCGGGCTCCTCTTGCTGACTCTTTCCAGGCGCCAGTAGTAGCCTGCCTAATTTGAGACTCAAGTCGGATATGGAGCGCGCCGCGCCCAGCCGCTGCGGGTTAGACCCGCTGCTTGTGAAGCTATGCATAGGATCTCGTTTTTTACTATGTGTGCAAGTGACACTCAGTCAGGTGGCCAGCCCACGTGTCGCAATGTCGCTTGGTGCTGCTGCTAAATTGCCCAGCTTTAAGCCGAATGATAACAGTTGTATGGCTGCGAGATTTGATTTGCTAGCATAAGTGGGTAGACTGCTTTCTGTGGACACGTTTGCCCGAACTGAAACTGAATATAGCTGTCGCCTACTAAGCTATGTGCAAGCGTAAAATCAAGCATCGGTTATCAATCCAAGATTTCATGAAGCCTGTGACTCTTTTAGCAGGGTTGCATCCGACCTTTTAAGTTTCCAGTCCGTACACGTTTCGTCATGTACGGCAGCCACGACAGCCATAGAAACATTCTGTCGTCTTAACTATCTACATCCTATTGCTATGTCCTCCTTGGCAACTTTCAACGTGCCTACGTACGTCCATTGGGGCAACCCTAGGCTGCGAAATCGGCATCGACTCGTCGTGTCAGCCATGGCGACACCGAAAAAGATTTACTTTGCAACTGGGAACAAGAAAAAGTTAGAAGAGGTAATTGCTGCAGCTTGCACCCGAAGTTTGCTTCCTTACGTCAATTTGCCTGCTAGTAGGCTGCTCGCGGGCCCCAATAGATGCCGTGAAATATCAATACAAGCACAGCCCGTTTCCATGCATGAGTACATCTTACTTTCGGATGCTTTCTGGGAGGTCACTTTGTACGTGGGTATAGTTCCCCCCGTTATAGTTCCGCTCTCTTTTTGCAGCCTTCACCTCGCGCCTCATGTTCCAAAGTTTCCAAAACCTTTCCTCCCTCCGCTTTTATCTCTACGAGAGTCGCTGCCCCATACGCGGCAGTATTCTCTCATATACGGATGCCCCATTCGACCCCACGGTGCAACGAGCCGCTCAGACGCCGCCGTGTTGGAATTGCATCGGGACCGCCCATACCCGCATCACCCACTCCATCACATCGCTGTTGTGGTTCCCCTTACCCTCCATCAGCCACTGTTGTCGTATCCCCGCCAACCTAAAATCCGTTAATGTGCATTCCCCGAGCCATGTCTGTGTGTATGTATGTGTGTGTATCTTAGGTTACCGCCATTCTGCAGTCCGGCGCCCCACTCCCCTTCGTCATGGAAGCCGTAAAGCTGGACCTCCCCGAACTCCAGGTGTGCTGTCGTACTGCCCCCCGCAGTTCTATCCGTACTTTTACGCCTGATATACGTACGTACGGCGGGGGGCGTACGGAGTCGCACTAATTCCTTTTGGCGGTTGTGGGACGGAAAGGGGCCGTGGCTAGCGGGCGGGACATAAAAGGGAGCTCCCCGTGATGAGGGAGCTAGGTGGGACAGCGGGTTGTACGGTAGTACGGCAGCTAGCCGCGTGTGTTTTAGGCTGTCGATCCCTAGATACGGCACCTCTTCCTAAATAAACCCTAAGTCTCCAAACACTGACTTTGCCAAGCCCTCTTCCGTAGCTGTCTTTGGAACGCGCCGTCAATATTTCGATCATAACCCTCACAATGCAATATTATATTACATTACAGTATCCAATATTAAAAAGTCCCAATTTTCGAAATCCAAACGTAGCGACTTTGGCATCCGAGCGGCCTCTTAGCTCACTTGGCTGAACGGCTCATTTTCCCTCTCAAGTCTGCGGAGGGGTCATTGCACACGCCGCGCTTAGGCGCATTAAGCCCAGGCTAGCGGGAAATGGATGACGACGACTCGCGCGCTCGCTGAGGACCGCAATCAACAATGAAAAAAACGTCCATGGGGAAGGGGGCCCCCCTTCCCCCTCCCCCTTTCCCCTCTCGTTTCCAGCTTTCCCGGTCAGCTAGTTTAACACTCTTTTTCAGCAGCATTTGCATGCGTTTTTGTATTTTTATTTTCATTTTTTTCGCTGCTCACAACTCTCCCACCTCTCTGCCTTGCATGTGCCTTTGCCCGCTGCTCCTGCTGCCTGGCCAGGTGAGTCCAAAGGGTGGTTCGAGCTTCTTTGGTTTATCGCGTTGGCGTCGGTAGGCTAGCCGGAATAGTTTAGTTGGGTCGGTCGGGTCAGTCGCGCGTTCTAGATTTTTGGGGGGGGTTGGGAGGAGCACTTGCATACCGGCAGCCCTTCAGTATCAGCAATTCAGCCTTCTCTCCTGGCCAGCAACTTTACGCCACTTTTACGTCAGCACTATTTTACTCGCTGCCTTCACTACTATTTCTACACCTACTACTTTACGGATTGGCTATACTATTCAGCTTTTTATTTCTGGCGGCTTAGGTAGGTAGGAGTTCCAACATCTACGTCACTTCGTCATCCCGAGGTTACAGTCGTCACAGTCTTTACGCCTCTTTTACGTCAGCATTTTTTCTCGCCGCATTTTTTCTCGCCGCCTTCACTACTTTTTCTACACCTACTAGTTTACGGTTTGGCTATTATATTTCTGGCGGCTTAGGTAGGTAGGTAGGACTTCCAACATCTACGTCAATTCTTCATCCCGAGGTTACAGTCGTCATCCCGAGGTTACAGTCGTCACAGTCGCCACGGACGCCTTTCGGTCAGTTCTTTCGGTTGCTACTATCTTGCCCTGGCAGCAGCTTCAATCGCGTGTGGTTCGTCTTTCCCCCTTCCCCCTTCCCCCTCCCCAGCAATCACGAAACGCGACGTAGTCGGTGCTCCCACAAGCTATTACGGACGGTTCCCCTACCCCCTTGGGCGGAACTACAACCCCCTTCTAACTCGTCCTCGTCAGCCATTGAATTTTTTATAACAGCTCAAAAAAACATTTTTACTACCCTCGAAAATTTCCGACAACAGTATAAACTCTCCAATTGTTTGTTCGTGCTTACTTTCCTCCCGCCCATAACTCCCAACCGCCAACTGCCAACTACCCACCCAGGGCGAGCCCGAAGAAATCTCCAAAGAGAAATGTCGTATCGCTGCAAAGCTGGTGAGCAGGTCTTGAGCGGGACTGCGAATTATATATTAGAAGTTGAACTCTAACAACAGGTTTTCTAATGCCCGAGTTACAGAAACTTATACCTGTCATTATTCTATTTGAGCCGGTAGAGTTCTATCTTGGGTGGGGCTCGGTTGGATTGTGGTAGGCGCATTGCGGTGTTGTGGGGGGTCTGTCATCTGCTTTCTGTGATGTAGCTTGTTTAGGCAACATACATCATTTAGGCAGTAATGCCCCCTCTCTTTTGGGAGGCAAGGAATGTTACCAATAAATCCCCAGGGGAAAAGCCATTACCTTTTGCATAGCACTACACAACGATACACACGCAAGACTCCTGTTATCGCACACCTATACACCATCTTCACACTCTGCACGAGTCTGGAGCCCACTGCTACACACACACACAGAGACACACACACACACACACACACACACACACACACACGCGCGCACACACACACACACACGCACGCGCACACGCACACACACATGCCGTCTGCAGCGCTTAGCATCCACCTCCGGCCACCAGCGTGTATTTCCCCCCTTTCCCCCGGGGTTAACGACGGGGTTGCCGCCATTAGCGAATCCCCCCTTCCCCCCTGCCGTACGGGCTCTATACGAGAGCTCATGCACTGAGGTGCCGTATGGACTTCGTCGGAAAGATTAAACCCGGTCCTCACCTGGTCTGACATGACGTATGACTTGCGCCCCACCTACCGCCTTGACTTCTCATATGATTCCCTACCTACCTACCTGCCTACCTACCTACCTACCTGGCATATGGCGGACCTCGTGTCTAAGCTCCGAAACCCCACTAAATATTGGGGGTCCATTATTATTCACCTTTTTCAAAATGGTCATCCGAAAACTGATCGTTCAAAAATTTTGATGTCCCTTGTAGAGTTTTAAAACTGATCCTACCTAATCCCTTCCCGTAATAACCTGCCTGGGTCGTACCCTCGTATTGTCGTACCGTCGTACCCTTCCCCCCTCGTCCTAGGTGGGGGGTGCAGTTATGGTGGAGGATACTTCGTTGTGTTTTAACGCGTTGAAGGGCCTTCCCGGTGAGTATTGGTGTGCGGTGTACGGCTGTTGTCCTAGCCTTCTGTACGGCCTGCGATGTACGGGAAGCAAGGCTGCATAGCTGCTTTTGCGGATTGTTGTGTATGGACAACGTCCATGTCTGGGCTTGGTTGGGCGTCCTCCATTTTCCTCCATTCCCGCTCGTCCTTCCGTACTACTTTTTATTTGATTTTAACTTGCTCCGTACAGGGCCGTACATCAAGTGGTTTCTGGAGAAGCTAGGGCACGACGGTCTGAACAAGATGTTAGGTGAGTGTTTGGGTTTTAGGGGTTTAGGGCTTTGGGGTTTTTAGGGTTTTAGTGTTGGGCGGGTGGATGTGTATTGTGTAGCTGTGTACTTAGCTGCAGGTGGGTTGTCCGTTGGGTTGGTTGGCGGTTGGGAGGTGATTGGGTGGGTATATGAGTGAAAGGAAAAGCTTCTTAGGTAAACCAGGACCGGTCCAAGTCGTACTCTGGTTGAGAGCTTTGGACTCTGTCGCCTGGGAGCCTGAAGTTGGAAAGATGGTTTAAAAGTAGTTGGTTGGTTGGTTGTTGGCAGTTACGATGGTCTTCGTGGCCAGGGTTTCGTTTGTGATTCGTCCGTAATACAACTCTTTTACTTACCATTAAAGGGAGTGACCCAGGTTGGTGCCGCTTTGCTTCTTGCATGCAATTCTCTTTTCCTTTTTCCTGCGTTGGCACTTGGTTAATTTGATTTCGGATGCAATTCCCTCCCCTCTTTTCCCCTTCTGTCCCCCTTGTTTCTTTCCCCTGTTCCCACTTTCCTTCCCCCCGTGGGGGCTCGCCGGGAAACCACAGCGGGTTTCGACGACAAGACAGCTTATGCGCAATGTATCTTTGCGTACACAACCGGTAAGTGTCCGTTGCCAGATTCTGCAGCGGTTGGCTTTACCGCCTTATACTGATGGTATAGTAGTTGGTCGTTAGCAACCACTAACCATCCGATAATATAGTACGGAAGGAGGTTTGCGCTACGGCCTCCAATAGCCTGTCGCGTACTTTTCAATCGCCCTTGGGGGCCCCAGTATCGCCGCTGGGCGATTACAGGCTTTAACTGATCTGAATTCCTTGTTACGACATGTATTTACGCACGGCTTGTCCATGTCGTACATGGGACGTTATACGGCAGGTCCGGAGGTGGAGCCAATTGTGTTTGTGGGCCGTACCCCGGGCCGAATCGTCGCGGCCCGCGGGCCTCCGGATTTCGGATGGGACCCTATTTTCGAGCCGGAGGGTGAGTGGGGAGGAGCAGATGAGTTGGGGCGGGTTGGTTTCGGAGCGAGGCAGGGGTTGGGGCTTCGGGGTTTGTGGGGACGGGGGAAAGTGCGGATGCTGCCTGCGGATGTCGATGTGGACGTGGATTTTCATCTCCAGATAACGCTTACTGATGCACCTGTGGCTGTGGTGGCGTTTTCCTGTTTGAGTAGGGCGCTACTGTATTTTTTGCGTTCCATATTCTTGGAGATCTACAGGGTTTCATGCGATCCACAATCGACCCCAAAATGATGTTGGAACATTCCGTCAACCGTACTTTGAAAATTGCCGACAGCATGCAGCACCTATTTCTTGACTTACGGGCTTTACATAAGAACAACAAACCCATAACAACAAACGGCCCGGGAAACCACTAGTGCTGTCTTCGTGGGTAAGGAGATGCACACGTGTGAACGCTGTCAGTAACGCCTCCACTCGCTTAGTTAAACAGCGAGCGAGCGGTGGAAAATCCCCGCTGACGCGTGCAGGCTTTGAAACGACGTATGCGGAGATGGATAAGGAGACGAAGAACAAGATTTCTCACAGGTTGGTTGGTCCGTAACGGAACTGCCGTACTGTACTACTACTGTAAGGTTGTTAGTGCTAGGTCGGCCACCGCCAGGATCTTAGCTTGTGCATTATTGAGGCGTCCTTAATGGTCTAAATGGTGGCATTCATTTAACAATTGTTTTATGGCGCATGTGAGAATTTTTTGTGGGTTGTTTTTGTTCGTATTTTCTGTACGATATTCGTACGCAGGTACCGGTCGCTTGATCTCCTTCGGAGCCATTTGCAGCATCATTCTGAGAAGTCGTCGTGAGAGGGTTTGAACGGACAAAAGGATGCGGTTTATGTTGTTGGGAAAAGTATAATAGTATTTACCGAATTGTTTGTAATGGTGACGAGCGAGCCTGAATGGCCCTGTCTGTCAATCCGGCTGTCTATACGTCAGTCTATCTAAATCTGTAAAAGGAGGATCCTATGGCAACCGTTATTTTTGCGTCGTACGCGCGTGAGGTGCAAATCTTCTCTCTTCGTTCTCTTAACTATTTTTCCAAATGTCGTGATTTTTTTGTCCTTTTACGTGGTGCCATGGCGTTGGGACAATGCATGAGGGAAGACGCATCGCTTACGCAAAAACAAGTGGCAATGATTACAGAATCACAGCAACTCTTATTCAACTTCGTGTGATACCGCCAAATAACTGAAGGGAAATAGCAAAACACGAAGTAGCCGAATAGCGTAAGGAAGTCCAGTCGTGCTCTTGTCTCCGGGTCGCAAATCTATGGGTATCCTGAGCGAAGGATGAGGGACTGCTGGTTGAGTTGGTTGGGTTGGTTGGGGGTGTTGGTTGGGGGCGTTGCGGGAGTTGTGTATCTTGAAGTGGAGCACATATACACAGCGCGTGCATATGGTTGGCCCACCCATGATGCGGTACAAAGCAAAGTGATGTACAGATGCGTGCTGGCCCAGATTTGTTTCACCTTCACGACCCGTGGGTCCGCCATCAGCCCACCCAATGCAGCGCCTACATGGCCACGTAGTGCCAGAGCGTCCACCAGCCACACAGCCCGCCACCACCACCACTACCGCCACTGCCACTGCTGCAGCCTCTGCTACCTCCGGCACCACCGCCATCACACGGGGAGGCTGTGTCGTCCCAGACTGATAGATGTGGGTATGAGGCACACCTGTGGGTATCCTGAGCTGAGCTGTCAAAGACGTAAAGCAAGCTAGGTTCGTACATTTAAACCCAGGCGGAAGTCCCCTTGGTGGTGTGTGTGTGTGTGGGGGGGGTGTTATGTGTAAGAGGAGACGCTTGGGGTAAGAAGCGAATATCTCGTTAGCTAGACATGCGGGGCAGGAGAGAGCGTCTTTCCAGTTGCTCGGCGCAGGCCGTGCGCCTTGCCGCGGCACCGGCTACAGGGCTCGACTTACCGGGGACCTTGTCCATGCTCTGGCCTTCCCCGACCACCTAAGTATACGGCTGTCATCCGGTTGTATGTACGATGCGTGGGACAGGGGGGTGTATCTTCACCCGTGGCCGCTACCTGGCGAAACCCTGCCGTCCCCGGTATTTTGGGGCACTCTCATCTAGTCACCCTAGTCAACTTCTCAGTGGATTGCTAAGGCTCTGCACCACCAACAGCATCCAACGGAATCAGCCGGATTGACGGCGCCCAACTCCATTCCTAGCCGACTCGCGAGACAACTTTATCCCAGGTCACCACCGTTCATCGACTTGGGGCACTTTACCTTCCACAATTGGAAGGATTTTCGACCCTGACAGGTCTTGATCCCGGGATGTCCGGGAGGCAATGGTAGTGCCTAACCTGTGTATATGTATGTATGTGGGAAGGGCCACCAGTGCTGCCTGTCGTAGTGGCAACCCCATTTATCCATCTGACGGTCGATAGACTGATGGAACCCTAAGTCAGCTGCCCATCGGTCACGGGTCGGTGTTCATTTGTACCGGCGACAACGGGGTGCGGGTGATGGGTGGCTAAGACGGCAATACGGCAGTAAGGGCCCCACAGCTGCAAGTGGAATTACACCCCCCTGGAGCCCCTACCTATGCGTGGAAGGGGTTGTTTTTGTGCCTTTATCAGCGAGAATGTACAGTTTCAATTTTACGGTGTTTTTTGGGACACGCCGTGGTGTATGTCCGTATGTATATCTCGATACCTGCATGCGAGTGGCCGCTCTTAAATTCCTGACGAGACGCTGCTGGCCGTCACCCGCTTACCTGGGTATGGCAGCCAAATCGGTTTACCTTGCGGACCGCCTTCTCCGTCTTCAGGCCTAGACCGTTGCTGTTGGGTGCAGCATCAACCACCACAACCACCACAACTACCACAACCACCACAACCACTAACCATTACAACCAGGAAACAGCAAGCAGGAGTAGAACCCATCTTCCTACCACAAGGCGTGTCAACTCTCTGCTCCTGGTCGACTCGCACGCCGTCGCATTCCTTTAGTCCTTTGCCTTACGCAAACAAGTCGGGTGTCGGCTTCCTCGAAGCCGGAAAAAGGGCGGGGCCCCCCTGCATCCGTACAGGCCGGTAGCTAGCGCGGCACGTGTGACAATTGATGGGTAATGTCAACATGGTGGGAGGTAGTGTTTGTGTAACGAATGTGATGTTTAGGTCGGCTACAGGAAAGCACTCTAACACAAGCACACAGCACGCTGCAACTCTTCGGAGGCCCCATGCATTGGCCAAAGTAAATGTACAAACAAGCAGCTTGTGTATTTCATACAGAAATGAAAGCAAATTTGGTGGTGGCAAGTCGGAATGCCTCTTCGGCACGCAAGCCCTGGCGCGCTTGGGTTCCCCGGTAACCTTTTTTTGCGTAAGGCAAAGGACTAAAGGAAGTGTGCCGACTTCAGAAAAGCACCAGTCGATGGATGCAGATCCCGTGACATGCCCAGAACACAACAGCTTGTACACTTTAGGGTTGCAAATCATGTGCGCTCGAGGCTGGATTTGTTCCACCGATAGAATGATGTCACACCTCGTAGCACGTGCTTTCCCGTACACACATACCTTGTCGAGGCCACAGTTACATAATGCGCACTTGTGGTGATGCCTTCATGTGCAAGTGGAAACGTACCCAGATCGCTTGCAAGCCCTGTTACATACAGCAATACAGGCGCGTTTCCCTGTCGCTTGAGGGCGGGAGAAGGGCTATTGTAAATCCGACTGTGCAACGCACTTTGATCTGTTTGAGAATGAAGTTATCCAGCCGTCCACAAAAATGTTGTGGACATCCATTCCAGGCGGCCTAGGTGCCAGAACTATCTACGCATGTGCACGAAGAGTGCATGCACGAACGAAAACGCGCCAACTCAGTGCGTGAATCTTGGTCTACGAGGGGAGTTGTAATTTATCGGGGGGGTCTGGGGGGCCGGAGCCCCCCCCAGCGCCACACAATTAAGGAATAAATTACGACAACCCTAGCAACTTTGTTACTTAGGTTGGAATAAATTGAGACCCGTCCTAAACGAAAAATTACTGTGTGGGAGTGCCCGGGAATCCATATCATCAGCAAGGCGCAGGCAAGATTCACAGAGATTCACAGGTGAAGGTGACTTTGGTTCAGGATCGGTAACTCTCTTCGGAAGGACTGTCCAGAGGTACTCCATACGGTTGTGAATATTTCATGCTTTACATGTTAACCAAGTCTGTAGGAGAGATTCTATCCGCCCACTCTCCCATTCCGGAGCAGGCCACGAAAACCTTTTCACATCGCGGCATTAAGAAGATGGCGATATTTAATTGAGGTAGTAAACGTATGGATTAGCTGTGCCAATCTCCACAAAACTGAGGCTAGACCGGTCGCGTTTTGCTCTATAAACCGAAGTCGGCAAATTATTTCATTGGGTTCCGTCGAATTTGTACAAGAAACTCGGCTAGCCCTATGTCACGAGCTGCGCAATTTTCACGTTATCTTGCCGATGCCGACTTTCAATACCGGACCGACTTGTTTCATGATGCTTCTAAATTGATATTTCACGTGCTTAAACTTTGAACCATAGCACAAAACTTCGGTGTCTATCGCTCAACCCTACCATTACACGCAACATGACACAATAGTTTTTGTTCATGGCGCTGAGAACCATATTTTGTTTGAAATTAACGTTTAGCCCTTGCCTTTGTGCGACAAAATATTCAGGTTAACTGAATTGGTCAGCCGTACGTTGTTCGAACTCAGCGGCACATGAGCCCCTTGCCTCGTCGGGGCCTTATGGACGTATGCTTGTTATTTTCTTACTCACATTGTAGTTCACTTATGCGCATATTGGCGATATCGTACACAACAAGACGGACTTTAACTTTTTGATTCATGAGAATCTTTACATTCCTGCCGCTAGCGTTTTCATTAAAATCTTCTCAGTCCCGTTCGTGGTTAGTACAGATAACCGCGGCACGACAGCTTTGGGAAAAATGGAGAACGTAGAAATGCATTCGCCCTTGAACACTACAGGCTGCATCACCGCGTTTCATGACCTGGGCTTTGCATGTGATGGTGCAAACCCTGACGACCCTAAGTCGCTACGCACGGAGCAACCGCTACCCTGCAATGACTCTATGGTTGGAAAATGCCTATTATGTTCTGGAAGCTCTTCCAGCGACGCACCGGATGGCCTGCCATACATTCCCTCTAGACTTCATTCATTGGGCGAGGAGCCGTTCTCTTCAGCTTCTACTGTTTCTGATAAGGGTCCGGAACTAAACGTTGATAGCGTGCATGAGTTCATCGGCAGCCCGAAGTACCATATGGCAGGTGGCGTGCCAAGGCCCAAGGTAGACCGGTTAAAAAGTTTGTCAAAGGACGGCTATTTTAGTTCGCGACCAGCATTTTAAAATTTCTCAGCCATAATAATTTCACTCTACAGATCCTGGCGCAAATTTCAGGAACTGGCTTGGCGCCCTGGGAGATACATCGGTAGGTTTGGAAGGGTTTGGATCGCATGCCTTGTCCTTTGAACAGCTTTATGGTTTTCGCTGTAGGGATATCTGTGCTCGTGAGAATGGGAATCTCGGTTAAGTACGTCCTAAGGAAGAACGTACATCGTAATTTTCCTTTCGGTGTTTCCTGAAACTGCGTACGATACTATGTTGTAGTGCCTTATTACTTATTTCCCATGCTTTGATGCTTTTGAGCGTCACCGCATTTGCAGATGTACTTTTCACTCTTTTCACCTCCAGTACGTATGTTGCATTGCATTCGCGCCTGCCTGCGTTCATGCAGATAAAAGTAGACCTATCCTTTGCGCAGGACCTTGTCTTCCTGGGTAAATATTTCGTTTCTCTTCCTTCATGTCCCTAAGGTCGATGTCCTTTGTCGGCCTCTACTGACCTCACCTTGGCCGCCTCTACCTGCCTTCCACCGACCCCTCCCTCATCCCCTCGTCGTCTGCACCCTTTCCCTCCCCTCCCCTCCCCTCTCCTCGCCCCCCTATTTCCCCCTCCCTATCCCTCACAGGCCCCAGAAGTTCGTTCGCGACTTGGTTCTCCGGCGCTGCTTCTCGGGCCGAGTCCTGGATGCGGGGTGCGGCATCGGGGACAACGCGCTGTACGTGGCCAAGGCGTGTCCGGGGGCGAAGGTCACGGCAGTGGATGTGGTGAGCGGGGGTGCGCGCCGGGGGGTGCAGCGGGAGAGCGGGCTTTGGAGGGCTGCTGTCGGTACGGGCAAACGGGGTACGAGCGGGGAAGAAAGATGGGATGCAGCTATGCGCGTTTTTGCAGGGCTGTTGAAAGTCCTGTTGATAAGGGGGGAAGAGGGTTTTAAAGGTTTTACAGTTTAGGAAGGGCTGTTGGAGATTGATGGGACAAGGAAAGGGGGTGTTAACAGGTAGCTTTTACTTAGAACAAGGTTCGACTTGGATTGCAGCGCATGAAGGGGGATAGAGGAATCATGCGAGGAGGCACAAAACCCTCCCAACTGTTATAACTGCCAACCCCTTTCAGCCAACCCGCAAATAACTGAAATAACCCTAGGAAGGATATTCTGACGCCATTCTGCCGCGCCTAGTACCTTTACATAGCCAGTCGTTTCTTCATCAACCCATGAGCTGATGTGGCAATAAATCGGTCGTGTACACACCTGAAGCCGTTAGGCTGCCGACAGCGTCAATTTCACCGTTAGGATTGGATTCCCTATATAGCGCATGCCGCCATGACCCCTGATGATGGATATAGCCCTGAAGGCCCTGAAGATTGCAGCGCCTGATACCATAACGCTGAAGCACTCGCACATCACCAAACCAGTTGCTACCTTATTACCCCTTGCTTGCTCATGCATGCTTATGCATCTATCATGCAACGGCGGTTGTGCACACACGTCCGTGGGTTAGCTGAGTCAGCAGAAGGGATTGACGATATATTCCTAATTCGTTCCAGAACGTGCATCTTCAAAAACTTCAACGTACTATGTACGTGTATACATGCGCCCTCAGGTAGGTCGTTGTCTGGAATTTGCGGCGGCCAAGGCGGAGCTCCGAAATATGCGAGGACAGGTGGACTTGCAGGTGAGATTGAGGAAATGTGACGATGAAAGAATTTGTGCGAACGTGCGCAGCACACACAAGCACATTCACGCGCGCAGGTTCGAATCCCGACCCCGACACACACATGAACGTGGAGAACTTGTCTTTGGTGAAGTTCTGCATATGACATTGTTAACCTTGCGGCTCAGTTCACTTGAACACATTACAGTGCTTTCCAGTACACCGGCGCCGCATCTTGATTATTTGCAGCCCCGTATATACAGATATATCTGCCTCTCCCAACGTCTTCTAGCCCAGTCAATTTTCCAAAACACACGCACCCGCCAACTAGCAATGTAATCGTGAATACATATTCATTGAAAAAAAATTTAGGGTTTTGCAAATTTTTCATTTGCACATGTTATTTCATGTTTCGCTCTGCTTCACCATGTGCGGGTCCCGCCGGCAGATAGAGGCGGCGGTCACCGACCGCGGGGTCTACTGCCCCCCCTCCTACCTGGTCCCATTACCTGCAAGCCTACCTGCGATATATACGGACCTGCGCAATACACATGCCGTACAGACGTAGATACATACATACATACATATATTTAGACACGCTATGTAGTTTGTTGTTGTTGCTGCTGCTGCTGCTGTCCATTTTTCGTTACAGGTAGCGGATCTATTGGAAACGGACACCAGCCAGCTGCCGCCGGTTCTGGGCCCTACCAAAGACAGCTCGTACGACATCATACTCGACTCGTTAACCTTCCACTGCTTCTCCGATGCGGATCGTGATCGTTATGTTTCGACGCTTCGACGGCTTCTTCGCCCCGGGGGCCTTATCTACATGAACTGCATGTCGGAGGAGGAAACAAGACCGGGCGGTCCTAGGTAGGTGTGTACGTACATACGTACAAACGCGCGGACAGGCATCCTGCTGTGGCCCGCTTCAGCTCACAGCCCACAGCAAACCCACAGCAAACCCGCGGCAAACCCACGGCAAACCCACGGCAAACCCACAGCAAACCCACGGCAAACCCATAACATGCTGCCGTGCGGGCAGAACGATGTGCCTGGCTTCAACGAACAACCGAATAACCAACTTGCATGTGCTGCCCTATGCCGGCACATTGTATTTCCCTTGAGCGATTTTTGTGCAACCGACCGGAACCAACGGTGATTCCTTCCTCAAGAGTATGTGTCGTACAGTACGGCGTACGCACAGTCAATGAGCACGCGCAAAAATGTGCTGCCATGTGCTGCCAGCATGTTGAGAGTTCTTTCACTATCGCCAGCCTCTCCCTTCCCAGAATCTTGCTCACGATATCCACTTGCTCACGCATCATGCAGGCGTATCACTGTTCCTGACCTGTTGTCCGTCTTCTGCGCTGCTCGCGACTGGGAGGTACTGGGCGTCGAGGACTCCATGATTGATTTCCACCCCACGTTCTGGGGGGGTAAGGCGAAAGCAAGGCTCTACACCATCCGCAAGCTGCCGCAGTAAACCCCTGGCTCCTGACTACTCGTTCTGCGGCGGACACATACTGACCCGCTGTATGTCCGGCATTAATGCACGTACGTCTGCATGTGCCTTTGTTTCATAACAATGTACGAAGAAACAAAGAAAGAAGCAACATGCAACAAAGGGAGCACTATTTATTATTATATAACGAACGCGCGACTGATTAAATGGTTGAAGCCGAGGGGCATCCATTCGTTCGCGGGAAGATAACAACACTGAAGTAATAGCTACGCACCAGAAGCTAATACATCACAGCTCGTCTTTCTATCTTCAGAGCGTGCAAGGGAAGGCCACGACTAACTCGATGTATGGTTACCTCGCTCCCAGCTCTCAACTGACAAACTGGTTGAGTGGCTCTTCGGTGAATAATTAATTCCTTCAAATTCTCAGCGTGCATCTTCATTGCTCTTTGCTGGTCCAGTATCCACCATTATTAGTATTTAAAGGATACATCTGCCCGATGTAAGGCGATAACAACCTGGTCGACTTGTATGCCAACACAACCTGATATATTACCGTCTGGACTATCTTTTTTAGCGTGGGGGAACCTGAGGTTATATTTCACGATTGTTTGTCGGGATCGACCCTGGATCTTTCCAGGGACACTGTGCCTGGCCTTTGCATGTTTGCTGCAGTCTAGAGCCGTACATATGAACGCACCTAACAAATGTTTGAGCACCGTAACGCCAAAGCGTTAATAAGCGTGCAATGTAATGGTGCATTTGTATGTCCTTTTGTAATGCTACTTGGTGTGGATGTGGCATCTGTCCCTTCGCACATAAATTAATCGTAATTCGTGCATTCGTACCCCACTGGCCTGAAGAAGTACGACGGACGATGCTCGAATGATTTGAATAGCCAGGTACGCGCGTTGGTAGCTGCCTAGTGTGTTTCACGCTAATGTGTGTCCATGTCTGGCCAGCAAGGCAGCCATTTCAAGCAACATCAAAAATCAAGGCCATGGCCAGATTATTAAACCAAGGTCTGAAGGGCTGGAATGATGGAGTTCCGTAGGCTCCCAAGGCAAGGCGAAACGTGCGTGTATGCATGTTTTGTGTTTACGGAGCTGTGGTTGGAAACGGTGGTTTGGGGACGTTTAATGGGTTTATGGGGTAATGCTACTGTATGTAAATTGGAATCAGGGATGCATTTGGGGTGTTGAGGGATGGGAAGTGGGAGGAGGTCGTAAGAGGAGACATGCATTCTCTCGCACTGCGTGCCCATGCAAAATGATCATGATCAAGGATACAGCTTGAACCGGATCCAATTTGATCTGGATCCCAACTTGGTCTGGATTCCGCAGTTTGCAACACCACGCGCAGTAACAAGGGGAATACGAGTTGCAGTGACACCCAAGAACAAAATTAATTGCCCATATGTATATTTTGATGACTGCCACTGTGATGCTTTGCTGCACCGGAGCCCCGTGCATAAGCACACGTACTCACACGGATGCGACAAATTACGACAGCGCATATATGGACGTATGCCGCATTGTGACTGCTGATGGCCATTATTCGACACCTTCGATATTAACGCCTCTCATATTGAGTGTTGTGTATACTGTTGTATATGTACGGTACTCTGACTGATATGGGTTACGTATGCATGTCGATGGAACTGTAGCCCCGCTCATCTTCGCGTGTATGTCCTTAAGGTGCGAATGTACTGTTTAAGCGCTGCCTGATGGGGTAGCCAAACTAAGCAACTTACGAGCGATATTGCCAGTTTGCGCGGGTGACCGCCAAATTGTACTGGCCCGCGAGTTTTGTGTGTGTGTGGTTGTTACAGTGGACTCCAGACCCGTGAAAAGGGTTTGTTGCGTAAATAGACCATCATGTTAACAACGATACAAATCGCGAGTACGTTTCGTTCGAGGAATGTAGGGTATTCGGTATACCGTGCACAGGTCAGTTAGAAGGGAACCTGAACACATGTGTGTGGAGTTGTACGTGCGTTCGTATGCTGTACACCTACTAGGTGTATGCGGTACCTACACGGGTACTACGTACTGTAGTACATTACGTCCGCGCACTCGCTTGCCCTTCCCTTACGGAAGGAGCCATTTGTCGAGTTATTGTTGTTGACTTTTGGGGCCGCCTTCGGGGTTTCGCAGCTCTGGGAGTTCCACGGAAAGGTTGGGATTCGGTTGGGGCACATCACCCCTTCTTGAGAATTATATCAGGCAAATTGCTATGCTCACGGGAGCGTTCACCGATGGACGATTAGCTATCTGGGTGATTGTCTAATTTGTATATTAGTCTCTAGTGCAGTGCACGGCCAGCTAGCCCGATGGCTCTACTCTTCGAGAGTCTGGAGCCCACTGTAACAACCACACACACTCGCTTGTGTATGCAGGACACTCGGCGGTTTGCACAACTGGGCGTGTGGTGGTGACGCACGTGAAAGTGCACACGCACGTGTATTCGTCTCCATGTTATTCTATACGGGGCACGTGTGTGTGTGTGTGTGTGTGTGTGTGTGTGTGTGTGTGTGTGTGGTTGTTACCGTGGGCTCCAGACTCACAAAGAGTTGCATATGTGTATAGGGGCCGATAGGTTGTTCCTTACCCGAATTATAACATAAACCACATACATGTATGACATGACTTCGTTACTACTGCATGAAGCTTCCCCAAAGCTACGAAAAAGTTAACTCGGCGAAAGGAAGGGAAGAGCATGGATCGAATCGAAGACTTACTGCTGGAGCGCCGTCATGGATAGGGATACGGGCGGATTATTGCAATTGAGAACGTAATATTCTTCGTCATGTACTGCAAGCCCGCTTACCGTGCTGCTCACCAGTTGCAAGTACATATGCTGTGCGAGCCACGTTCATCACATAGCAGGGGTAGCTTCGTGGCAAAGGAAAAGAGAAGGACGCGCACGGTAACTCATGGTCTAACCTGTTCGCTCTGCGAGGGAACGCAGTACAATAGATGGCTGACGTGGCGAACACGTACAGCTGGGCATTCCTATAGAAGCTGGGCATTGAACACCGTCAAAACGTTTCTTTTATGGACGTAACGCATTTTACTCTAACAGAAGAACCTGACATATGTAACTGGCAGCTCCTAAGCGTTGCGGCTGAGGTCAGCGAGCGCCAACTCTTACGCATGCATGTGAAAAGATACATAGCTAACACGAAAAACATTAAAGCACTAGTATTGAAGGTCTAATAGGTCTTATATATCAATGCTGCAATCAATCATCTCCTGTAATCCAAAGGGCAATTCAACAGTGTAACTGTTGCAAGCTGGGCATTGCTCAATGTGTCCAAATACGTCCAAGTGAAGTTGCATTTATGAACACTACTTCATCCAATTAGCGCGTAACCAACCTCGGCCGTCGCGAAGGAGGAGGCCACGGCTAACAGCATACAGTACGAACCCTGAACACGAAATGGTAGTAGGCATGTTAGACTTTAGGTAATCACGAAGGTACAAAGAGTTGACTTAGCTTAAAAAGCGTAAAGGGATTCGAGGCTGGCATACTGAAAACATCAAATTCGAAGGTAACCAACTGTATTAGAAATACCCAAACATGGACCTCGAAGACCTTGAATCTCCTACCAGCACTTCAAGCTGTTGCGCAAGGGCGCTTTCTGACTCGGGCACAGAAGCCGACGGCCCAAAGCTTGTGCAGTCACGGTTGCAAATCAACGAAGCCATTTGTGCCGGCAGCGCGTTATCTCCAGGAAGCTCTTTCAGCGAAGCGTTCGAAGGCTTCTCACTATTACCGTCCCGCTTGAATTCCCTGGGCGACGAAGCACTCTCGGCCCTTCTCGAAGACGAAGATGTGCCAGAGCTAACAGTTGATAGCATTCACAAGTTTATTGGCAGTTCGAGATATCACACGGCGGGTGGCGTGCCGAGGCCGAAGGTATGTGCAGTTACGTGTCCGTCAGATGATGGGTAGTTTGCCTGCGACAACCCAGACGTTTTTGAGGGAGACGGCAAACGGTATCGCATTAAATGCCCGCCTCTGTGCAGATACTTGCGCAAGTTTCAGGCACTGGACTGGCGCCCTGGGAAATCCACAGGTTGGTCTGGGAAGCAAAGGAGTTTAGGTTAGAACTCCATACTAGCGTAGAAAATCAGCCAACAACCAATCCTCGGCCACTTGCCGCCGTACACGGCCATAACGGGCCGTCCGCAAAAAGGCAACATGGCGGGTGATGAGGATGTTGAGGCTAGAGTTGATGCGCTCACGTCATGTTCGTTGGATATAGGCCAGTTGATGCAGGAGTTACGCGGGCGATTTGATGACGATTGGGAGAGTGAGCGACTAGAAATGGATCCTAGGACATTTGTTTCCGACAACAAACAACCAGGGGTGAAAATGTGCCGGTACAAGCAGTGGATGGGGTTGCCTAAGCACTGCACTGGATATATTTCGCCGAAGCAACATGTCACGCTGATGCGTTTTAGGATGTGTGTGTGGCCGCTTGCAGTGAATCGTCCTCATGGCAGGGAAAGAGCAGCGCGGTGGTGTCGTGTATGTGGGAACCGTCAAGCAGTTGAGGACGAGCGTCATGTTTTGCTTGAGTGCCCTGCGTACGCGGATATTCGCACCAAGCTATTTGAGCTTGGAGTGTCTCCTGAGGACCGCATGATAGACGTTATGGGCGTTGAGAACCAACGCGGACTAGCACATGTTTTGGATCATATCAGAAGATGCAGGTTACAATTTATTGATGATTAAATATGTTTTTATAGTAAGGTTAATTTACTACCTTTATATGTTCTTGTTTCCAGTTCGGCGGTTCATGAGCCTCTTGGCTCGTTTGGACCGTACAAGCTCGAAAGCTTGTAACACAAAAACGTCAAACGGCAACATACCGGTGCGTGGAGATGGATGGTGTTTCGGGGCACTCAGGGTTTTGATGTATATGTCATCATTCTGTGGATGGTTATAATGACGATCGTGAAGCCTGAACGGCTCCCGTGCATTCTGTGCTTCCCCCAACCGCGGCCCGTGAACATGTGTACATGTCTTGTGGACGTCCCTCGGCGCGCAATTCATGACTCTTAGCATGTCGTATACCCTGGGGTTGCGCTGGGTGTTTCATGTGGGGAGACAAAGCAGGCCGGGCTCCGAGACTTCTTGGCTTTTACTTTTTACCGGGCTTTGCACTAGCCCATATGCTGTACGGCGTGAGTGCCCAGCCAGCCGGATAAGTGGGGACGCGCAGCTTTCCCGGGCGCTAGGGAATGGGATTTTGAAAGGGCTTGTGGAATGGAGTGCTTTCTGAGGATTTTGCGCTGCATGCTAAGTGTCCTAGGAGCATACGGAAGTACGGAAGTACATGTCTTAAACTGAAAAAAACAATGCGCCGTTTTACCAGGCTTGATGAGGATTGCGGAGGTTTACGGTTGCAAATAGAGGTTGCAAGTTCTTGAGTTGATCGCGTTCCTGTGTGCGGTCGCACTTCGAATTAACTTCCTTTGGAAAATGGTTTCATGTGCTTTACCGAAATGTCGTCGCACTCGATGTCGTAAGATAACGCGGTGTACGGTGTACGGCAGATGATCGTGAGCGCCACTGCATGTTCTCAGCACTGCTAGAATTGGCAACTTGCAGCTCGGTCCTTGCTGTTGTCACTTCCCTCCCATCCCATCCCTTCCCCCCTTCCTCCCCTCTCCTCCGCTCTCCTCGCCCCCTATCTCCCCCTCCCTCCCTATCCCGCACAGGCCCCAGAAGTTCGTTCGCGACTTGGTTCTCCGGCGCTGCTTCTCGGGCCGGGTCCTGGATGCGGGGTGCGGCATCGGGGACAACGCGCTGTACGTGGCCAAGGCGTGTCCGGGGGCGAAGGTCACGGCAGTGGATGTGGTGAGCGGGGGTGCGCGGGGGGGTGCAGCGGGAGAGCGGCTTTTGGAAGGCTGCTATTAAATAAATGTTACATTTTTGAAAGAGATCCTTTTTTCTGGGAGATATTGGTCACCTCAACGTAGCAGAGAATTCTTCCCGTTCCAATTGCCGCTGTCTCCCGTACACCAATGTGCGCCCATCGTTTTACATCTTGCGCAGGTGCCGAGGTGTCTGGAGTTCGCGGCAGCCAAGGCCAACCTACGAAACATGCGCAATCAGCTGGATCTCGTGGTAAGCAAATATGCATTGCTTGGAGATGTGAGGTGTGTTGTAAGCATTAGTATTGAAAGAAACCTTTGCTTTTTTTAGCAAATTTTAAAAGCTATTTGCTTTTATGCAAATGCTGGCGGGTCCTTCCATGAACAACGTGTGCGCGCATTTGTATATATACACCTAGACGATTGCATTTCCTTCGTTGATTCTTGTTTAGACGGATCCGTTGTGGCGTACTTGTCACGCGTCTGTGTAAAATTCTCTACAACGCCTACATATTTAGAATCGCTTCTGGTATAATAGATACAGCAGCTGATGGCGACCGTCGCCGTTAGCGCTTTCTTTAATTATTTGGCCGACGAGATAATAAGTGCGCACGTTCAATGGTAATGATTTTCGGGAGAGTCATTTTCCCTTTGCTCTTTCATGGTGTTGCCTTACACTATTTCAGGTAGCGGACCTTTTGGAAAACGACTCTGGCTGTTTGCCACCAGCGCTAGGTCCGAATAGTACCGGCTCCTTCGATGTCGTGCTCGACTCGTCCACCTTCCACTGCTTTTCCGACGCGCATCGTGATCGTTACGTCTCGACGCTTCGACGGCTTCTTCGCCCCGGGGGCCTTATCTACATGAACTGCATGTCGGAGGAGGAAACAAGACCGGGCGGTCCTAGGTAGGTGTACGGCATGGCAGCATGTACGGCTTTCGCACTGACTTCGCATATTCGTCGTATACTTCAAAGCCGCGTGTTTGTGTTAATGCTGTATTAAGTATAGGTTCTATCTCCAGACCCGGATCTGATCTTTCCACGACACCACGCTAATGATAATGAATGCACTCGCCGTCGATAATCAAAGTCATGTGTTTTCTGTCTTAACTGTATAATATATAATCCAAGTGATTACGTAATTGTGTACGACTCGTAAAAATTTCATGAGGAATGCAGCTTTTTACATGTCCGTCATTTAGCCCACTGCACAAACCACCAACAGGCAACCGGCCAACCAGCTATTAACTTACAGCCTATCCATGCACATTCTGTCTGCTGCCACGCACTGCAGGCGTATCACAATCGCAGATCTGCGTTCCGTATTCTGTACTGCAAACGGTTGGGAAGTTGATGGGGTCGAGGACTCGGTCGTCGAGTCACATCCGACTTTCTGGGCCGGCAAAGCCAAGGCACGGCTCTTTACCATCCGCAAAATCTAGGCAAAATTCAATAGAATTCAGTGGGTTTTGGAAGTTCGTACATAAGCCGTACAATCCGTACATAGTCCACTGTGGAAAGGAAGGGGCTTACGTGATTGACGCGCCGTGGAGCCCGTAAGAGCTCTCATATGCTTCAGCCGTCACCCGCACCTAAACCAGCAGTCCCGATGATGGTGATGGCGAGAGTTTGACATGAGGCGGCTTATTATGCAAAAACGCGTGCAAATAGCAGCAGCAGCAGCAGCAGCAACTTGGATGGATACTGAGGCTGCTAATACTTAAAACAGTTATCGCGGTTCATTTTTGTGAAGTACGTATGTGTGTATGTATGTATGTATGTATGTATGTATGTATGTATGTATGTATGTATGTATGTACCGCCTGTGTGGGTGTTATGGGTGCCATGTCCTAACTAGGCACAGCTTTGCATGATACTTTGCAGGTACGTGTCAGCTAATAATAATAATAATGATAATATGCTCCAAAGAGTCCTCGAGGGGAATTCGAGTCGCCTATTACATTCCTGCTCGTGTATTTGCTGTCTGAATGTTGTTGCCTGTTGTATGTGCACGACCGCATTCGATATGGCGTTACATGCTCGTGCGAGGGCAACACGGCACGTGGATGTGTATGTGTATCTGGGGGGGAAAGAGGGGGGCCCCCCGTGCGTGCATTTCCGCCCTGATTGCAATGGTGGAGAGAACTAAATGGGCATACCGCATATTAGTCTGTATGTGCAGGTGTATATATTGCAGTCTCATGCAACAACAATGGATCCAATCATCACATCCGGGCATATCCCGCCGCAAAAATGCCTGATGGCGATGATGGAATCTCAGTCTCAATGCTTGTGCAAAGCAAGGCATGTTTGTGATTGCGGATGATTAGATTCAGCTAAGTTGCTTTTGCTTCCATGATCTTGAATTAAGCCTCGATTTCACCGTCACTAGTTTTATTTGTCCGATACTGTATGTATGTCCGATGCGAGTGAAAAACTAGTGCTGCAGCAATGCTGCTACTACCACATTGCCTGCAGGGAAGTATTAAGGTGGCTTCATGCAGCTGGATATGCAATGTTGTAAACGGGTGTTGAACCTGGAAGAGTGGGCGTGTGTATAAGTATGAATATGAGTATGCGTGTGGAAACGTTTCTGAGTGTGAATGAGTACGTGAGTGCGCGAGCGAGAGGTCATGTATGTGGCCACATACATGGCGAATCACCGTATGATGAGCCGCGGTCCAGGGAAAGACGTTCGCATGCCTGATGGTACTCATATATAATAAGTACGCGCGCTGTTGACGGCTGTTAATTCGTATGTCCTAACACACTCCACTTGCACTTGCGTGTGCACCAAACCTCGCAAACTAACTGCGATCCAATGTACGGCATCCAATGTACGGCAAGGAAATTGCTTCCTCCAGGTGTGTGACATGCATTCCTGTTATGTTTTACACTATTCATAGTCGCATGCCAATACGCTAAGTGGTTTCCAGCTAGATGAAAGGCATTCAGTTGTTTGTGGTGGTTGTGGTGGTTGGTGCTCCCGGGGGAGCGAAAGGGACAAAGCGCGGAAAGCCTCCGTTTGAGTTTGAGACCTCTTGAGCTTGAAGTGCATGTCTTTTTTATCCTTGGTGATGCATTCATTCCATTAAGATTACTATGTGTTACAGTAATATATCGCGATATCTCAGTTACATGCAGTCAGCAGAACTGGGATGAGCATATGAGAAAATGCAGCATGCTTTGCGGTTGGTTGATTGTTAACATAGAACAATGTTTTTGTTACGTCAACCGGCATTGTACACCCCGTGTACGATCGTACGATCGTACGCAGATTAATGTTGCATGTGACTGGCTTTGCCGATCCATGACGTACACGTGCTGCCAATTTAGGCACGTAGGTTCTGGGCCGAAGGAAGTCCTCGGGTGACGTTTTTTCCACACCGACTGGATTTTCCGACGATTTAGACTGCAATTTATTAGCTAACGTCCTGGCAGGTTTATACGCAGGTGTCGGTAAACGTGGTTCATGCTTCCCTGATTCTTCTTCATATCAGCTTCTTTGCGACAAGTCGGGTGTCGGCTTCCTCGAAGCCGGAAAAAAGGCGGGGCCCCCTGCATCCGTACAGGCCGGTAGCTAGGGTGGCAAGTGTGACAATTGATGGGTAATGTCAACATGGTGGGAGCTAGTGTTTGTGTAACGAATGTATTTTCGAGCGATTTCGGGACTATTCCGTGGCACACCCATCGGTTGCTGACCTGTGTGCTGTCTGTGATGTTTAGGTCTTGAAGCACCCGCGGCCACAGGAAAGCACTCTACTGCCACAAGCTTCATCACGGCAAGCTGCAACTCTTCGGAGGCCCCATGCATTGGCCAAAGTAAATGTACAAACAAGCAGCTTGTGTAGTTCATACAGAAATGAAAGCAAATTTGGTGGTGGCAAGTCGGAAGGCCCGTGTGGGCAAATGGTAACACAAGCTGGGTGTTCAAGTAATCATACGCTGTCATCTCGGAAATTTAAATATGAGATACACGGCACCTTTGAGATGAAATGTAGCCCGAGAGGCGTTAATGTGACTTTGGCCTCGGTCAATTGAGGCAGCCAAAGTTGTTTGTGCTCATACGATTTTTGTTGGCTACAGGCGAGATACCTTGCGATAGAGAATGCTATATAGTACCTATAGCGCGTTTCAGCCGGGCGAACACACGGACATGGGCAATCCTATAGGTCGGGGCCCCCCTGGGCGCTTCGCGCTGGCAAAGCGTGCTTGGAAGGTTGCGTGGCTATGTCGTACATGGAGGAGGCAAGCGAAGCAGGGGACAAGTGAGGGCAATGATCAGGTCCGCCTTTTAATCATAACTAATGGCTCAGACGCGCAAACCTGATATGCGGTTTACAGGAAGATTGCATGTGACACGCTCCTTGTCAGTTATAAATTGCAAGGAAATGGCCTTTTTCCACATATGGGTTTACGACAAGCCTCCTTTCTGCGGTCTGCCGGTCCTCCTTGCCCACCACACTGACAGCACGTGACAGGAAAGAAGCAAGGAACGAAGTAAGCAACAACTTGACACAAAAAAGAAATGCGACGGCGGGGAAGAGGTTGTATGGACAGAAGGGAACGGCGTAATTAGGCAATAACCGCTGTATCCTCCAGTACCGCGTTACCTTGAGTTGAAGGAAGCAAACATCCATGTCCATAAAGGGAGAACGAGGCAAGGCAGATTGTAAGCGTTGTTACAAAGGACAATGTGCCTGCGGAGGTAATGTGGCTTCGTTTGCAGGGGAGAGGGGTTTAGGGGTCCATGCTGCTGCAGCTGATGCGGGCGTACGACAAGGTTACAAGACGAAGGTTACAAGACTGGGGCAAATTTGATTCAAAACAGGCTGTGAAATATGGGCTGTCCGCTGTCGACGGAATTGTTTGGACTTTCCATAGAAGCTCTTGCGGACGCCATTAAAATATGCATGACGGTGTTAACACCAGGGCACGCAGGAGGATGGCATCGAAGGTTGGCAATAAGCGAGTGTCCATCCTCCCTTATGCTGATGACGTTAGTCTCCTGGCAACGACACCAGAGCGCATGGCGGAGCTGCTCGAAATCGTGGACATGTTCAAGCATCGTGTAATGAGCTCATGCTGAATGGAGAGGCCATACCGGCTAAGGAGGGTACACGATGTCTGGGTTTAGTGCATGGGCCAGAACGGCCATTTTATGCCTGCCGCCAGCAGTTGTACGACACAGCTAGGGCAGCTATATTGCCGCTGAGTACGATTTTGGATAAGCTAAAGGTGTTCGGCCCGGACGTGAGGCTGAGGTGTTTTGATACGAAGGTATGAGCAATACTGTTGTACAGTTGATGTTGTTACAGGGTGGTATAGCTTCACCAGTGGCCTCCTTCCCGAGGCAGTTCCCTGCTCTCCCCTGCTAGAGGGGCACCCTAATCCATTCATCCCATCCGACTTCAGAGTGTACTTTTTGAGTTTGGCAACTCAACACCGGCATCCAACCAAATCTAGCGGATCAACGGCGCGTCAACTTAGTTCTTGATCAGCTCGCAAGTTGATTTTATCACGTCCTACACCGTCCACAAGATGGGGTGCCACCTCCCATTTCATCACCTCTCAAACACCCTGAGAGGTCGGCAGGCGGATTTCAACCCGGACGCGCCGGGGGCAGAAGCCAGGCCTTAACCTCTGCCAGCCGCCTGTCAAGTGTGGGGGCCATTTATCTTGGCTGAAGTCTTGGACAGGCTCAGGAGGCGGAGTGATGCGAGTAACTTTGCGGAGGGGTCCTTCGAGGCATGTCTGAAGGATGGAGCGGTGCAACTTCAGGTATCGTTCATGGGGCAAAATGTGGGAGCTGCTGGACCAGTGCACCGCCTCCTGTTCGCTGAAGTGTCACGGCTACCTCTACACTACCACGTTTTTAAGGTTTTGGACAGAGGTTTTGGAACCGTTTACAGCGTGGGACTGTAGCACACCAAGTTTTGCAACAGGAGATCGTAGACGCGCTCTCCAACCCCAAAAGGGGCGGATGGGCCTCGTATCACAACAGTCATCCTGCGTTCAGCGAATTGTAAAGTTATGCAGTTTAGGTTTTGCTGTTGGGAGTTGGCGGCGAACAGAGTGCGCAAGGGACGGTATTATGTACCTAGGGAGGAGCGGTTATGCCCCTGCTGCGGCGCTGAGCCATATTGGAGATGAGAAGCACATCTTGCCGGACTGTCCGGTGTACGGCGAAATCAAATCCGATATGGATTTTCTCCACGTTTCGAGCATATGAAGGACGCTATGAAGTGGAAACCTGAACACCTGGCGAAGATGCTGGAACATATGTGGTCCCCCCGCAGCTCTATCGTTCCTTTTGGTCGTTAGTCTCCTTTATCACTTGCTTTGTCTGAAGTGCGAGGTAGGATGGTGCTGATCGGCGATCTGGCAGCCCTTGAGCCCTCGGCTCGTATTGGGCGGTTTAAAGCTATGCTTCATGCGGAGCGCTGTGCGACGCAGTACGACTGTCGGATAGTACGACTGTCGGGTAGTTAAGGTGCACCGGTAATCATGCCGAATCTACTCTTTCGGGCGCCACCATTTCCACGGTAATGTTTTCTGCCATTGAACAGAGCATTCACGACCCGCGAAAAGCGACAATAAGAAATACTCATGAAGGTATTTCTTCATTGGCGAAAGCGGAGCTGAAGGAAAGCCACCAGATCCAGCCTTCCGCATCATCCGATTCCACAAGACGCGATCAGCGTAGTCGCTTACAGGTGATCTGACAGTCCTTGAGCCCTCGGCTCGTATAAGGGCGGTTTGCAGGTACGGGGAACGCACCCCACGACCATGTAACACACACATTACATTACAAGACGCGATCAGTGTAGTCGCGTAGTTTCGATTTGTTCCCGCGCCATGACATGACACAGCGGCTTGTCACGGCTTGGAGAGCTTAAGGTGTCTGTTGCTGTGCCACACCTTAAGCGTTTCGGAGTCATTGGTTCGCGAAACGCACAGGAGCGCACCCATAGCACGCAACATACTCGCAGGCAAACAAGGAACGGCTTACATGGCAACATGTGTGGACAAAGGTTGACATACGCTTCCATTCGGTGCAATTCGGTGCGCAACGATTTAGGAAGGGGTTTAACGCGCAGGCGCGACAACACCATTGGCGCGTATGTTGTACTCAACCTCGCACACGTTTATTTAAACTTCGCATACGCACATTATCAGCAGCACCAAACTAGCATGGCCGTGTGCGTCACATGCATATACACACACCAACGTGTGCAGATATCTAGTTTTTTTCATGTTATCTATCGGTCTATTTCCGACAGCCCTCAGCTGGCTCTTGGGCCCCCTCCCTCACCTCCCTCAGGCTTCCAGGTATGTATGGGGCCCCAGGTTACACCTTTGGAGAGTAACGCAACTCCTGGTGTAATACAGATACATTCCCTCTCTTTCTTACACGTGCACATAGCCATGCTTCCTTCTAAGCAGGCCTCTACGTTGCAACGTAATGCAAGCACTCTTGAGGGTTTTTGGAAAGTCAGTCCGGGGTTCCCTATACACGGAGGTCGCCAACCAATGCCATCAGCGCCATACAAGCACCCGTCGACCGCCATCCCATCACGCAAATCCATACATCTACTGCACCGACTTGCATGCGATACATGCGCTCCAGCTTGCGTACCGCTCAGGATCAATACCTACCTACCAGCTACCTTAGCCATATGGAGAGTGCCCAGTAATTGTATAACGTGCAAAGCACCATGTTGAAAGACGGAAGGAAAATTGTTTTGCAGCACCGTCAGATGTTTGACTTTTGACAAAACGTGACAAGAAAGATTTGAACATGACCCCAGTATACAAGACAAATCAAGAGTAAACCGCTAAAGACGCTCGTTCGATTACAGGAATGCCAGTAACATTCAATGACTTCAGCGAATATTGAAGGATAACAATGGGCCCCCCGACCCAATTTGGGGGGGAGAGACCAGCTACATCCATCACTCGCACACCTACCCACATCAGAGCCGCCCAAATTGCAAGATGTATAATACCACCCAACCAATTGGTCAATCCCGATACGAAATGCCGTACAAGCACGTCTTGGTTAAACCGCTGCTACGCAATTTGGTCATTGGCAGTTGCTTTGCTCGTTGCCCCACCCGGCGCGCTTGGTTCCACATTGCTCCTGCTATCACCCCGGAGACGTCCTCGTATGCAATACATGGAAAATTGAAGGTAACGAAAAGCCCGTCGGAAACGCGCTACGTAGCCAACCACCTAACTTCCCGGATGCATGCATGTGCAGGTGCAGTGTTCTGTGCAAGTTGCGTAAGGTGACAGTACATACATACATACATACGTCCGCCCTCTTCAGTCCGCAGCCCCAAATAATCTCCCTCCCCCCCCTTACACCATCATCCACGCCAACCCACCCTGCACCTTCCGCTCTCTTTTTCCATCCGCCAACCCAGCAAGTGCCACACGTCCTCTCGCAGCATATGCGCTAACGTGTCATCAGGGCCCGCACGCGTGACGCAGTCGTTTGTCAAGCAACCTGCTTGGCGAAATCCCCTCCCACGAGCTTTCCTCATCCCCACATAGCGAAATCCCTGAATCTCAGAACCTGACCGCCCTGAGCCCCTCAGTCGCTCATTCCTCTCATTCTCACAGCTTTACTTGCCAAACTACCGAGTTTGCAAAGCCCTCAACTCTTCGAAAAGCCTCAAGGCCACGCCCATGCACCGCGGCTCTCACTTCCTGAATCACCCGGCTGACCGAGCCCCGAAAGTCATGAAATGTCGAAAGAGAAGGAGAAGTGGAAGAAGCGGAAGCCTCCCTCCAACACACACCCCAGAGGGGCGCGCCCCAAACCCCCCGCCCCCGGGTGATGTCCCAGAATATCCTGTTGCCATTTGTCCCCCTTTCATTTCCTCTCCGAAGCCGTACATCACCGTACATCGAGATCCAAGTGCAGTGATGTCTCCCATGAATGTCATGTGTCGAAAACACGGGCGCCATCCAAACCTGAAAGTGCAATTTGTGTATGTCTGTATGTGTGCACAAAAATCTGAAATCCCTGAGTGATGAACCACCATCGCCACCACGCTGTAAATCTAAGTATGTCCATAAGTGCCCTGCTCCTGCTGGTGCTCCTGCTACTGCTGCGTCACCAACCCATGCTCATAGTGAAGTCGACTACCAAACGGGAAAAGGGAGGGCAGGTTGTGCTACCAAAACGTGCAATGGACTGAAAGCTCAGTACAAGCTGACAGACAGACAGACTAGAAGGCAGATAGGTTGAGGGGCAAGCACTGCCTCCTCCATCCGACACCCTCCCCACCCTTTTCCCAACCACACATGCGGGCACCGCGCGTAACTCAATCAACAACGGCCCACACAGCTATATATGCGCACGCCAAGGACCCTCAGGTAATGTCGACCTTCGAACGCACACAGCGTGTAACCATACAACCAAACATAACATAAATGCATGCATAAAAACCACATACATAGACTACTACGCACATTTTAATGTACCGCACGTGGACTCTGTCACGGCCCTGCTTCTCACCCGCGCTCACGTCCATAACCCTCCATCTCACGCACATAACGCACACATACACATCATAACATCCGCGCGCCAAAGCCTCCACAAACGTAGGGCTCAAATGAAACACACAGTCACGTCCAAGGCACGCAGCAGCGCCTCCGTAAACAAGAAGAACTCGTAGACACCGTCAGCGAAAGCCGCTCAGACTCTTGCGCTTGCTAGGGTTCCTGTTGCAGGACCTGATGGACTCGGCTCGGCTCGGTTTTTGATTTCCGGAGCTGCTAGCTGGCTCACTTTCAACCACTGGTACCAGAGGAAGCCGGTCAGCGACAGGATGTAACCGTAACCCTGTTTGGGAGGTGGACATCGAAATAGTTAGAAGTTTGTTGTGATTGCCAGGAGGCAAAAATGGCTTTCGGAGGTGAAGGACATGGAGGACGGGAAGGAGAAGGGCTTGGCGATGGAGGGTTGGCGGATTGAAGGACGGGCGGATGGTGCGCGGGGCTATAACTGTAAGGAGTGGGGGAAGAATGGAGGGAGGTTGAGCAGGGACGGGGACCAGGGGGAGCAGGACCCAAGACGTCTGTGACCCGTTCCGCCCTCCTCCCTTCTCTAGTTGTTTCCATTTTTCCTTCTTCCGTCAGGACCCATTTGCTCCGTCAGCGCGTCAGGTCCTAAATCTGCGGTTTAAGCCTGGAAAAACTTGGAAAAGACCTTAATCCTTACCTGCAGCCCTGTCACTACCTCACCAAACAGCAGCATGCCGCACACTACCAACAACGTGTTCTTCGCGGTCGCCAGCACCTTGAGCGTCAGGCTTGAAGCCAGCTGTGAAACAACTCGAACACGTGTCGAACGAAGCAGCGAGCAGAAGGACGAGTGCGGGTGCAGAAGAGAAGACGGAAATGGCTCGGTGAGGATGAGTGTAAAGTTGGCGGGAAGGAATTTGGCTGTGGGGAAATCGAATGCTGGGCGGGTGCCCCGCGGCACGGAATGCTTAATGTACTGATTGAACGAGGCACGTAAGGGGCC
Source organism: Volvox carteri f. nagariensis (assembly GCF_000143455.1). Taxonomy (NCBI): domain Eukaryota; kingdom Viridiplantae; phylum Chlorophyta; class Chlorophyceae; order Chlamydomonadales; family Volvocaceae; genus Volvox; species Volvox carteri. The sequence goes on from NW_003307608.1 coordinate 235,145, forward strand.
ACAATAAATGCGGGGATTTTAATGAATTGTATGAAGCGGTGCAGAAAGCGAAATGAGGGACGGGAAGCTGTGATGTGGTGCACCGGTTGGCTAGCGAACGTCCCCACCCTCATATTACCGTGTCGGCAGAGCTATCAGCTACATCAGCCGCGTCACCACCGGATGGTTGCCTTCGATCACCCCCCCTCGAGCACGTCACTCTTACCCCCGCGATCCAACCTTCCTCTCCCAGTTTCCTTTATCGCTAAAACACCTTTACCCAAACGCTTGGACTTAAAGGCTCCTTCTTGGCCCTTACATACCCTCAGGGTTTTAGGCGAAATCCCTTAACTGTAAGGCCGCGAATAATCCACCACTAGGAACCCTAAAATTACTGATCACATTCAACCCATCTTGATCCTCCCAACTCCTGTTTGAACTGTTTTTAATCTTCGTACTTTCCCAAGCGCTTTCCTTGGTTTCCCAACCACCCGCCGTACCTTGATCACGACGTACGCCAGCGCATTGACGCCAAAGCCCAAGATCGCCGCGCAGAGGAACACTGCGGGATATTGCCACACGATTCCCAACGCGCCCTTCCGTTGCATCCTCGGCAACTCCACCACCACACAGCCCACCATCAGCCACAGGCAACACGTGGAGGCCAGGTACATAAGCCCCTCGATGGGATGAAAATTGAGACCCACGAGCAAAAACTGCGTCATCACCAGCCGAATTGACTCGGCCGTCTCCGATGTCAGCATCAGCACCACACCGTACATGTTCATGTTCATCTCGCCGTACGCAGCTGCTGCCGTACCCAACGCGGTTAGCAGGACCGAAATCACCATGGGGCGAGTAGGGCTTTCCAGCCCAGCCGCGATTAGACAGACCATCGTGATCACGGGGTTGAACGCCTTGAGCATCTGGGTGAGAACGCGTAGATTATAGCCGTCGGGGGTTGGGAGGGAGAAAGGTCAGGAAGAGTGGATGGAAATGAAGGTGAAGGACATTGGATAGAAATGAAGGTGAACGACATAGTGTTTGAACGAGGGTTGCCGGGGAAGTGTTGCGGGGATTAAGACGAACCACTGACGATTGCGGGGGTTTCAGGGGATCAAAGTACCGCAGGTATCGACAGCAAGAGACACCGCAGACATATGGCCATTTCGGTTTCATGGTGGTAAGGGGACCCAGTGGTGTTGCGGCACCTCTGGTCGCAGAGGATGCAGGAGAGAGAGGGGGGGAAAGGGTCGCAGAAAACGCAGACGAAAAAAGGATGCAGGAGGAAACGGACAGGTGGAAAAGTCCTAGAAAGGGGGGCAGCAGCAGCACCGCGAGCTCCGGATGTGATCCAGCAACATCCCGATGTGGGTCAGTAAAAAGCACAGGCCAAAGCCGGTTCCGGAGGTGGTGGGGACGTGTGCAAAAGAACACGTAGACGACACGGGCCGAAACGACACACGGCAAAGGACGGAACAGTAGAGCAGGGCTGCAAGGAGAACGGCAGAATGAAGAGCCTGCGCTCATGTTTACTCTACGATGAATCTGTGATGTACGTGTGTGCACGTGCACGCGCGCACATGTGCGAGTGCCTGTGCGCGTGCGTAACGGTACGTGCTGAGCTCGGAAAGCCCTCGCCCATGTGTACTGCAGCACACGTCTTAGCACAGGGCATTCCACTGAAGGGGGTGATGTCCCCAGCCTGGCATGCGGCATGAAAAATCAACGCTGCTATGCGGCCACACGGCCCTGTTGGGAAGCGCCCATCCAGCTAGACTGGCTGGCTTCACAGACCCAATTCGCGGGTGGAGTACGACGAGGAACAGGCAAAGCAAGTAGATGTCGCAGTGTTGCTCCTGCTGCTGTTGCTGCTGCAGGACCTAACAGCAGGTTGCAGCGGCAGCGGCGACGGGCGGGTCCAGCGGTGGATACCAGCGATTGAAAAACCGCGATGGACCCACCAGGCACTGCTGCTGCCCACTTTCTCATCTTTTACGGCACCTACCACCCGGGAACAAGCCACCTCCTCACCAGTCACCCGCTCGGTTTATCTCCGGTGGATTCGTGTGGATCGTCCTTAACCTCACCTGAATGAACGCCACGGTCAGGTGCAAGTAAACCTCGTTGCCGGTCCACAAGGTGATGGCCATGAGCAGTCTGTCCAGGGGGCGACGTCCAATAACAGAGGACGGTTGTATCAATCGCATGCGCTTCCCAGCAGCCAGGTAGCCAAGCAGCTGGCTGTCACAAAACTGGGCCTTATGTGATCCATTTGCCAAAGTGGGTAGAGGCGAGGGAAGCATGCAAACAGGAGCCGGAGGACCGCCAAAGCTGCCGGTACAGCAGCACAGTGGGGCGAATAAAACGGCAGTGCGCGCAAGGGCCGACACGGCAGCTGGCACGCACCCGATCGGGAGAATGCGCTGAAACCAGAACTTGAGATCCAGTTTCTCGTTGACGTCCACCAGGCGAAAGATGTAGCAGCACAGGAAGGCGAGAACGCCGCTCATGCCCATCCCCATCATTGTGACGAACATAGGGTAGTCAAAGGCCAAGTCGACCATGATGTATCTGAGGTCGTACGTATTTGTAGTTAGGGGGTTTGGGTGGGGGTCGTTCTGGGTTTGGGCGGATGGTTATCGGTGCCTTGCACGCGGGATAAAGACGGGCGTCCGCGAACACCAAGGCATGCATGCAGCTCGATATTAGGCCCCTCCGTAAATCCTCCTTAACAGCAATCTCGCGTAAAAACAGCTCTCTTTAGGTTGCTGCCTGGGAGGCGCACTGTGCATTCGATTGTGCGCCCGCCCTCCTCGTCACCCTCTCGTGTGAGAGCCAGCGAAGACGTCACCAGGATCCCTTACTTGTTGAGCATGATCAACCCCGAAGATACAAGCATCCATGCTATCGAGGCTTCCACCACCATGAGCACCTTGAACCATGAAGAGGAATCTTCCGTTGTCCGTGCACGGCCATCCGCTCTGGGAAAAAGCTCTGCAAACCGTAAAAACGCTTATATTACAACAAGCTTGAAATATGCACGTCTTCACAAGCGCTTACGGGGTGGCATAGGGCTGGTCTATTTGGCAAGCTCCAGGCCAAAGAGCATGCAATCCTCATTGACGTAATCCCTGTGCTGCTTTTGTGTGCATGTAGCAAGATGGAAGCCTTGTGACGCCCTTGGGAAGTGTTCGTCGCCAAACCCACAGGTTCCTATGCAGGTGATCTGTTGTGGCCTATAACATCGGATTTCTGGAGTTATGTATTAATTTTAATTAGAACCATATAAATTTTATCGTCGGTTGTCCAGGCGTAGCGAAAAAATTGGCCGCGTCAGTGCGTGTGAACAGGTGGACAGCGTGCTCAACAAATTTGAGAGCAGGAACCACATCCCTTGCGCATAGATAAGTATGCAAAAAAATTGTGTGTGAGTTGGCATGCCGGATTCTGCCAGGTTTGCGCAAAATGGCAAGTTACCGAATTTCTCGTACTTGTACGACATAAACGAGCCGAGAGTTCGCAAGCTTAAGGTAAGAACAGAAAAGAAAGAATTCATGGGTGCCGCAGGTTGGAATGCACACCGGACATCTGCAACCCCTTGCCTTGCAGCCATGATGTACTGACACACGCCGTCAGGTGCACGCCCGTGTCGCATGATACAGCGTCGGCTTCAATCGACACTCCATGATAAGGTTCTAGATCAATAAGTGAGGGACCCATGTTATTGATCTTGACCATGACGAATGACCGGATCTAGCTGCCCCAATATATTGCATGTATCTGGTAGGAAAGTTGCACAGCAAGTTCACCATCCACTGCATTTTGCATGTCAAAGCTCAACCACGTATCAATTTTTGGGTCTTGTGGCAAGTTCTGGCGCGATTTAAGCGCTGCATGTGCTGCATCCTCTTACCCACCCGTGCTTTGTGCTTTTTTTTTGCTATCCTTTCTGCTCCTTGCGTGAGCTGCAGTTCTGACCTACAAGCATTTTCGAGGTCTGAATGTGCCTTTTGTCATCACGCACAATTGGCATCAAAGACCCACAATTACAGCACCAGGCATGATCAGACAGGAACCATATGCGCAAATAAACACGGCGATCATAAAGAGCATTGCGCCGATACAAAAATTGACCGTTTTATCATTCCCTTTCTTTGAAAACGCCTGTGGGGGAAGAAAAGGATGATCAGCCGTGATAAAAGACGAATAACCGCATGCCAACAATAATTAGCAGCCTGGAGAAACGTTCGTGGGTCGGCTGGCCGTCGCCGCTGCCGCAATCAATGTCCCCGCGGCGCCTGAGGGCGGTGCCGGCGAAGGCAGCTGCACTGTCGCAGAACCAAGGGTGTTGGGCGAGGGTGTTGTACCGGCGGCAGCTACATCCCGTCCCCCCACCGGGGCCGCCACCCAAGCCACCGCTATGACGGCTAGCACTAAGCCTATAGCCAGCTGTGCCGGCGATGCAGCCAAATAGTCCCACAGCCAGGAACGCGGTAGCACCGGCACCGCGCCGATGGCAAATGGACCGCCGTACAGCCACAGCGCAGCCAGCAGCGGCCTTGCCCGCCGCACCGCAGCCGATGCCACGCTGACCCAAATCGATGCGGTCGCAAGCGCCGCGGGAAGAGGTTTCGGAGCCTCAGGGCCTCCTGAATACGACAGCGACTCCTGCCGCATAGGGACTGCTGGCAGCGACAGCGGCGGTCCCGACGTGATTGACGGCAGCGACCCAAGGAACCGTGCGGTGGACCCCACCATCGCCGATGCAGTTGCCGTACATGAAGGAGCCGTACTGGACTGGACGCGTGCCGTACAACTGCCGGCGCCACCGCTGCCGTCGGTGGCATCCAAATGCATGGACGAATCAGAGCTTCGATGTACTGTCGTACTGGGCTGCTCTGACCTTCCGTACTCAGCCCTGGACCTGGATCCAGATCCAAAACCAGCGGGTTGCATGAATCTAAAACCACGGCACAGAATGGATCCAGGGCTTAGCCGTGGTCGGCGGCCAAGCAAGCCGCAGCCAAGCATACGAGTTTCCCGTACTGAACCGACATTGCCGTCGTCATTACCGTTCGCGACGCGGAAACCCTCTTTCGTGTCGGACGGACTATTAGGGTTATCTTCACCGGAGGCGCATTGCCTCGTACAGGGATCGTCAGCCCGTTTAGAGCTGAGGATGGTTTGTCGTTTTCGGCCGCGCTTGTACGGCCCGTACTCTTGTACAGCAGTGCTCGAAATGACCGGCCAACAGGTGCTAACATTTCGATTGCCAGGTTTTGTGGCGACGTCGTCGTCATCGACACCTTGATTGTCAGCGGCGACGGCGGGTTGTACGGCAACGGCTCCGACAGTAAGATCCTCCGCTGTAGCTATCGATTCCACGAAAATGTACGGCAGTGCAGCGTGCCACGTCAGTTGTAACGCCAGCCAGACCATGGACGAGCCGCCCATCGCCGCTAGCGCTACTACCCAGGCCGGCGAGTGGACGAGCAGCACCCAAGCGGAGCTCCGCCACATTGCTGTCGTACACCTCTTGCAGACGAATTCCGCCGGAGTAACTTTCCGGAATCCTCCCTGGCGCCGCCGCCACGACCGGATCAGCTCCAAAGGCCTTCCGGAAGGAAACATTGTCGTACACTCTCGTACAAAGTACATGGACAAGTCTCGGAGGTCGTGCAGCGGCCGTACCCTCCTCTTCGGTAGCGGCGGCGGTGGCGGCGGCGGCGACAGCCACTTCTGGGGAGCGAGAGCGGGGCTGCCGCCAAGCAATGACCCGGCGTGAGATGCCGACGACGACGACGGCGACGACGCTACCTGGCGGCGCCGGCGAGCCGTCGCCGCCCAGTACAGCTGTACGGCAGTCCACAGCAGTAGGATCAGAGCCCCGGCGAGGAAGCCGACTGAGGTGTTAAGATCCCGTTGGGTGAAGAGGGGTAGGGGAGGTGAAGAGGGGCAGGGGAGGTGAAGAGGGGTAGGGGTAGGGGAGGTGAACCATTTCTCTTTGTCTCTGTGTTAAACCATTTCTCTTTACCGTAGTTGATGACTGTTAGCGGAAAAGTTGCAACCATTTAATTCAAATGGTCTAGGCGGTGTGTGTGTGTGTGTGTGTGTGTGTGTGTGCGGGGGTTTTTAAATTGAAGGGTGGCATGATGTGCAATATAAAAAGTAAGACATATGAACCTGCACACGATCCCGATATCCAGATATACATACATGGCGAGGGAGGAACAAAACCTCTCCTCAACGGGTTGTGTTTTGCAAACTCCGTCCACCTCACCTGCCGCCCTGGTACGACAAAGCAATAGGGAAGATGACGATTCCCGTGCGCTGACTCCCCACCACCACCACCACCACCACCCCCAACCCCACGGCCGCCCGCTACTGCCACCACGACTACCGCCGCTACTACTGCCGCTGCCGCTGCTGGTAATGCCAAGGAACCATCGGCCGTCCGTACGAGCCCCAGCTCCGCCGCCACCTGATGACGAGGCTCCGGAACCAAACCCAAGCCAGCTGATGGGAGAAGGCCACGTTCCGCTTGGCTGGAAAGAAAACCAGCCAGGATTCACAGCTGGCTGTGGCTGCGGCGGCGGCGGTGGCGGCTGCGGGGCGGTGGCGGCGGCGGCGCCGCGCCGCCAGGCCGCTGTAATTGCCGCCAGCATGCCGCCGCTGTTCCCCCCGGCGGCAGCGGCGGCAGAAGCGGCAGTGGTGTGGCCGAATGTTTTCCATTGCAGTACCGTAGCCTGGCTTTGCTGTTGATGTACATCCTTATGTTGGTGCTGCTGCCGGTGTCGTTGCCCCCACCATCGCCACCATTGCCTCGCATCTCGCCATTCAACCAATCGCATGCGCCAGAGGGGAATCTGACGGACTTGAGGACGGCAAGTTCTCCAACGGTACGGCAATAACACGACAGCGCCCGTCAGCACGCACGCTGCAGCAGCGGCGTGCATGCCACGGCCGAGATGTACGGCATGCTCGTCCATAAGACCCTCATACGCGGCGGCTGCCGCGGCGGCGGAGAGTAGCGTCGTGATGTGGGTCATGGTCATGTGTACGGCACGTAGAATCTCAGAGCATCGCTGCACGGATGCGTTAAAAAGGGGAGCATGTTCTCGGCATCGCGATGTCGAACAGCGAAGGAAAAGGTAAAACGTGTTGGTACCTAATGTGGATGTACACACGGTGTTGAGGCAAAGTCGCTTAAACAAAATTACTCGATGAACAGCACAGCAGCGGGAACGGCATGTGAACACCTGATGAAGAGCCATATCAAGTAGGCAGAGCAGGATCAGGCCAGCAGCCTAGCCAAGGAGAATGCCCCCAGGTTTCAGAGACAGAAAGCCGGGTGTGGAATCGGAAGGGGAAATGCGTGTGTGTTGTGTGTGTATTATGTGTACGTGTGTGAAGGTTACAAGTATCTGACCGGGCCGGAGACTGGCTAGGGGCTGCTGCTGCTCAGCCCCAACGGAAAGACCGCCCCTAAGCTCTCTCCCGCGGACGGGAGAGGGACGTGAGGGGCCCCTGACCCCTCCTATGCAGCCGAGAGCCGCCGGCCTGCTAGCTCCGCGCTCCTCCCCCGGGGATGGGTGGGTAGGGGGGAGGCGTCGCACACGCACACGCTGTGTGTATTACACCTTCTGGGAAAGTTGTGTTGCCCTCCTTTAATGGTGATATCGAGCAAGCCTTCTCACATGCATACGAGCCTGATTATGATGCCATCGAGCCCTGATGGGAGCGCCGCAAGGGCAAAATAAGGGCCAGGCAGGGGCCAGGCGGACCGCCACAACAGCCGTCAAACAGACCCACACACGTTACACAATAGCATAGCGTGATAAACGACACGACTGGGATCCCGGTTACAACTGATTATACCTCTAACAGCATAAGTGCCCTATTACAGGACGCGGCGATGCGTTGAGTGTAGAGTAGAATGGCGGTGCAGCGGCTGCAAGGGACGAGAGGAAGGGGTGTTAATTTAGCTGGCTGGGGCTGAAGTTTGGGTGCTATTAGATGGAGTTGGTAAGTTTCACAGCTGATCACGATTGCGGTGGTTGGTGTGTTGAAGTGGTAACCATGGTTGGCCAGGTTTCAGGCAGAGTCGTCCATCCTTGATTGGTCGGGGAGGACGAATAGGCAGCCATGTGCGCAAACCACAAAATATAATGGTGCGGAGCTAAGGCCAGTCTGTGCGGTACAAAGGACGTGATTGAAACAACCAGCTGTTCCAGGCCGCGCGGTACAGGTACACGCTGATGCGTGACATGTTCAGTCAGCATGGAAGCTTCAGGGAACGGGCTAAGCTTAAAATCCGGGTGGGATACTTGGCGTTATGAATATGGTGGTGTACAGGAAATCCAATGGGGAGCAACGAAAAGGATGCCCGTATCTCGCGCTAGGATGGCGGTGGCTACTGTACGCACTTGCAGAGGGAAGCCAGCGGAACCAGGATCTGTCTGAGGAGTTCATTGGTCTTTGCCTGTTCTGAGCGAATTTCCTCCAGCTCTTTGAGAACCTGCGGTGCTAGAGCGCCGCCAACTCCAGGCTCCGTTTTTTGACTTTGGCTGGCCATGCTGACCGGAAACATATGATCACAAGATGCGTTCTTCTGCATTATTCATCATTTTTAACATTGCACGATATCGTGCGTACTTTTATAACAACAAGCGAGTATCGCGCGAAGGCGTCTTATTACAGCCAGTGGGTAAACGACCGCCCTGTACAGATGTTGACTTCGCACTCTCTGCTATAGCTTACTTGTAAATAACATATCCAGGGTTCAGCTGGCTATGAAGTTGAGGGATTTAAGATACTGTATTCATATTATTCGGTACAACTGTCGTCAATCCGCTATGGGCCTGCAGCGCCACTCTAATTCTTACTCGTCAATGACTAGGTCATACGAGATACTTTACATTTTACAATCATTAGGGAGATTCATTATGTAGGACTAGCACGAAATGAATCTTGGCTTCTTCTGCTTAGCTGTCCCTTTCCGGTGGCTTTGGTAAATTCCTGTAATTTCAGGCGTTACATCCAGTACCTGTACTGTACCTGGCCTTGAAGTTACCTAGAAATGCCTTTGTTAACCCAACCTCACGCGCAACTATTACACGGAACAGACGGTAATACCGGTACTCAACACTGGGACTTGATGCGAACTTGGAATGACGCAGAGCCCATGCCATTGCTTTACACCTCATTCTGTCCTCGACAGAATTCAAGAGAACACTCTACCAGCCCGCCAGCCCTACCTCAGACCAGCTGTGACCAGTTCAGCTGCCTCTCTGTCCCCTCTTCCCAGTCGCCTATAACCCCAAGGGCGATTAGTTTCTCCCCAACCCTCCTAACAATTCCATATAATTTGCTGTCAACCAGCTAACAATCGATATAACCCTTCAGTTGATTACTTGTTGGGGGTACCCCCAAACAGTTGAGTAGCCCCACCTCAGCGAAGCCAATGCAGGCGAAGTCCTTCAGAGCCTTTTTAATCCTCCGATAAAACGTTTGAGAATATAATCCCAAATAAAGGCCTTTTTGACTTAGGACCAGTGCACAAACGAGGTTACCGATATTAATCCGGCCAGATCACAGGTACTGCCCGCATCACACAGGTACTGCCAACTACTGCCCGCATCACCCAGCTACTGCCCACTAATCCATCCATATGATGTGTTTCAAAAAGGTCACGTCTCCTTGACTTGAATGATGGCTTTAGTTCAGAACTTATCCGCAGGGCGGTCAACACAGGGCACCTTTGGGCACAGCGCCTCTGAAGCTCCCTAGCTGCGCTGCTTCCTTTAAATTGAATTGAATTGTTACAGAGCGGGAGGCTTCAGGGCCACCTGAACACATTCCTTTAAGTGACGTGAATGTGAATGTGAAAAAATGTGAAAAAATGCTGAAGGCTGGAGGCCGAAGGCTGAAACATGTTTCTGACTGAGTCCTCGAGACCGTGTAAATCCCAGCTGTACCTCTGAAGAGGTACAACACAAATACCGGTGCGTGGATGTACTGCTGCCGTACTGGAATATAAACCGATTAGGCCATTGGCACGGGAAACTGGGGATCTCTGGATTTACATGTACACCGTTTCGTTTTCTTCAGCGGTTCCGTACAACGCAGTACAATTATGCAATTGCCCGCCACTTCTCGACTTGCGCACAGCGAGCAACGTCAGACACACGATACACACTCTCTCTTCATCCGCCCGCAACGCAGCGAACATGCACGGTAATGGTAAGCAAAACACGCACCATATATGCAGCGAACATGCACGCAAACTCTCTTTTCCCGTACACAAACCCTGATTCCGGCCTTTCAAGGCCTCCTACCCCACTTCCCACGCACGCACGCCTAGGCAGCCGCACGCGCTTGTGTTTGTACGGCAGTACATCTCCTATGTACTGCAGTCGTCCACAGGCCGATACACCCGCCCTCGATTATCCGGCCTACCCTGCCAGACTGTACCGGCACGCGACTAAGGGATATGCAACTGGACGGCTCCGCACACCCCGAGGGGTGTCAGACCGGTCGGACACCGGATCGAATCCGACCAGGTGCAGTTAGAACCACATCAGGTATAGGCGAATGTGGTACGGATCAGGTACGAGATCCGGCGGCAGTGCTGCCGGATAGCCTTGACAGTCACCAAACCCCACAAATGTGTGTAAACGGAAAACACCCACACCCACACGGCAGGGGGAGATGGAACATTGCCGGTGGCGCCTCGTGTTCCAGGTTCGGCACGAGGGTACGGTAAACGCAGGGGCGATGTACGTGAGGAGTACGACACAATAACACAGTTTGTGCGTGCCAAACCTTAAGCATAGAGCAGGCGACTCCCGGATTCCCTTCTCGACACGCACACCCGCTTACATACAGACACACGCGTGACCGACCGATGGGCCGTTTCTTGATTCAACGCATTGCCTGATGAAGCGTCATGTCATCACATTCACGACTGGCCCACCAACGGGTCGACGGCGCCGTGCATACCAACTACCATCACCATGCGACACATGCATCTCGCACCACCACGCGCTACCCCTGAAGATCCGCCTGTTTCGGATGGTTTTCCCCTCAGAGCTTATGCGCGACAGCATACACATGCATGACCACACGCATATTCACAAAAATATACGAGAACACACACATAGACACACACGCACACACAGAGGCACACACACAGAGACACAGACACACACACACACAGACGTGGAGTTCAGTTTAAATTTCACCGGCATTCGCGCGCCACGCGCGCGAATGATCACAAGTACACCCCAATGAAAATGTACCCTATACGCCCGTCGGTTGTACGGTGGAATCAGCTTTGAATATGTATAGTCCATGGCCTCCCGGCTTTGACGGACCCCCCCACACTAGTGCGAAACTTGTAACATACGCCCTGAGGCAGAACGCTTTCAACGCAGGCGCACACGCGCACGCTCTGGGGCTTCCTGCGTTCATACCTGACGTTGCCAGCCAAAGTCAAGTACAATCACAAGTATGCAGGTGTCATCGACATCGCGAAAGCGCATCCAACCGCAAAAGAAAAACAGTACATAGAGGAAGAGGGATTTCAACTAGAAGAGAAGATGCAGCATTTTGGATGTCGATTCCGAGGAGAACATTAAGACGGGCAAAAAGTTGCCACGTAGAGCATTTACGTGACACATCCTTTTGCTGTCTACCATGCCTGGCTGCCATTTGCCCCACAAACCGGTTCTTTCCCGCTCCCGCTTAAAAAACAGGGAAGAATACTGACGCAGAAAGACAAGGTCAAAGTGCGAAGAGAAAGAGAAGTGAAGGGAGAAGACGATCAAATGCACACTACAGAAAGACGGCGGAAAAAGACAAAAGACAATAAGAGAGATACGTATGATGAAAACAAAACGGACATCAATTATCCTATTTGGTCAGACGGTCAAAAGAATGCAGAGACTCAATTCGCACACGCCGGTCATGTCGGTCAAAACGTCAAGGCACTACTCCGCCGCCTCGCTGTACGCACGCACTTCTACGGCCTTCTCACTTTTCACCCAATCACTTTACTTCCTGATGCTGTCACGCACATGTGCGGACCCTATGTTACTCGCCCGCAAGCCGCCCTCTTTCCCTTTTTGTGTCCCAGTCAAACCTGTCACCCCAACCCCGGGCTCCTCTTTTCCCGGATCCATTTCCGGATCTACTTCTCTAACCTACCATGAATACCGCCTCCATCAGCTTCTCAGCTGCGGGTTGCTTCAAAAGCAGCTTCAATCTTCCCGTCCACAATCCTCCCAGGATATCCTTTTTCCCCTATTACTTCTCCTCCTCCTCCCCCTGCTCCGCTTCCGCTCCCAGGATATGCGTGCGGATCCCTCAAGGTCCTGTTCAAGCATTGATCGTCGAGCAGACGGCAGCTGAGCTACAAGGCTCCTGCTGCCCTACTCTGCACGCCAGGCCCCGCTAAGGGCTCTTTTCAGGAGCCCCGCGGCAGCGGCAGCGACGGCGACGGCGGCGGCGGCCGCGCCGTCAGCGGAGGAGGAGGAGGAGGATAACGACATGCTATACACATAGGCAACACTGGACATGACAATGGGGGGATGGGACGACACAGCCGCGACCAAGGCGGTCTCTGACAGGCCTTGGCCCCCTGACCCATGGTTCTTTTCATCACATTCAGATATAGATATCCACATAGGTTAGTATATCTTCGACTCCCTTCCCTTCCCCTCCCCTCCCCCACCCCAAGCTTCACGGCGCGCCGTCCTGCCCTGCCCCATATCTTCTTTCCCTTCCTTCCTTCCCCGCACCATGCCGCACATCCCCCGCCATCCAGGAAACCGCGCTGCCTCTTTTCCCCACTCTTTTCCCCACTCTTTTCCTCACTCTTTTCCTCACTCTAACAACGGATCGAGAACATTCCGTACGGGGCAGCATTTCGGCTGGTTTGAAACTCGGTTGTTGAAGAGCGAGTAGAGACAGGTGGGGCCCCCGCATAGAGCTTCCAACGTGTCGCAAGGCGGCCTTAGCAGCAGGCACACCTCCGTTCCGTCGGCGTCTGAGAAGGCCTTGGCAAAATTATTGAATTTTATGGCTGGATACGGCTTCAGCTGAAACTGCGCAGGCCTCAGCTCGCCATCCGTGGCTGAATATGCAACAGAGCCGACGCAAGCAGGCAAAACCGAAAATTCGATCTTGTGAAGGTCTTGAGTGCAGCAAGGTGATTGGCGCAGGCACGGTGTAATGCCCACGACAAAGCAGTACATGCGCATGCCCGTATCGAGATCTGTGACGTTCGATTGGGAGAAGAAAAGAGATGAACTCCCAGGACGTTTGTCGCACTCGCATTGGGGGAAGGTGGCGACGGGCGGGCGCGGGGGCGGGCGGGTGCGCGGCGGAGGAGGTGGAGGCAACTTGGGCTTGGGGGGAGGCGGCGGTGGGGGAGGTGGAGGCGGCGGTGGGGGGGGTGGAGGAGGCGGGAAGCTACTGCAGGCTGGGGAGACGTAGTTGCCCGTGAGGCAGCCAGGGACGCCGTCGTAGTTGGCGGCCTGCGGTTGTACGAAAACGTAAGGGAAAGTACGGAAAGCGTCGGCAGGTGGTTGTGGGGTCATTCATGGGCAGTAAGTAGGTCCAAGCAACAGCGTTGGATCTCCAAGGGGACTTGAGTAAATGGCATGTAAAGCATAGTTAGGCCTCTCCTAGGCGGCAACAGAGCTTGGGCTTAGTGCTTTGGGTAGAAGTACAAAAAAGAGGAAGAAGGGTCCCAAGAGTTTTATTGTGCGATTACATACATCCTTTCATAACTTTGATTTAATTCAAAATTAAAAAGCAGTCACGAGGGAGAAGGTAGGAAATTTGTAGTTTTTAAAAAATCCAATTTGCAGCATAGTTCGTGTTACAATATAATTAGGTGCGGTTGCACCTACCTTGAGTGTGAAGGTGTACCCAGCAATTTCTGGATGGCTGCTGCAAGATCCGGGAAACAGTGCGTCGTACCAGTTGATGAACGGCGCACCGGACGATATCCAGGGCTGCAGCAGCTGGCCGTCCGCGTCCGAGAAAAATACACCACATACGCGAATCTCCCCTGGATAACACTCGTACAGATCCGGCGCAAAAGGCGTCAGGATACGCGCACCAACCCACATGGCTTGCTCTCGAACGTCCTTGGCTATAAGCGTTTGCATGCGAGTGCAAAGGCCTTCGTCAAACGTGAATTGTTTACCCGGGGGTGTGATAGTGATCGTAATGGTGATGCAGACCTCACATGGAGGTGGAGGGCTTGGAGGCCTAGGGCTGGGTGGCGGCGGGCGCGGCGGCGGTGGGCTGGGTGGTCGGGGGCTAGGTGGCGGTGGGCTGGGTGGCGGCGGCTTGGGAGGCGGCGGGCTGGGAGGGGGAGGGCCGGGGGGAGGAGGGCTTGGGGGTGGCGGACGGGGAGGTGGGGGGCCCCGCACCCCTCCAAGCCGATCCGGGCCCCTCTTTCCCTTAATGCCGATCTGCCACAGGCCGTGCCGTCTTTGGCTC